>NW_012107723.1:0-1144 GCF_000951045.1 Mandrillus leucophaeus | reverse complement strand
CACTCCTGTCTTCACAATGGCTAGAGAAACAAAAAAGCCGAGCAGTTGACCCCTTCTTGTCTTTTTTTTTTTTTCCTTTTTGAGACGGAGTCTCGCTCTCTCGCCCAGGCTGGAGTGCAGTGGCGTGATCTCGGCTCACTGCAAGCTCCGCCTCCCAGGTTCACGCCATTCTCCTGCCTCAGCCTCTGGAGTAGCTGGGACTACAGGCGCCCGCCACCACGCCCGGCTAATTTTTTTGTATTTTTAGTAGAGACGGGATTTCATCGTGTTAGCCAGGATGGTCTCCATCTCCTGACCTCGTGATCCGCCCGACTCGGCCTCCCAAAGTGCTGGGATTACAGGCGAGAGCCACAGCGCCTGGCCTAATGGTGTGGTGGGGGTCTTATGACCTACATTCAGACAAGATAGGTCAGAGAATTTCTTTATGGCCACCTCTAAGACAGAAAGATGCAGGAAGATTTTATTTTTAGTTTCTGTGGCCTGCCTTGGGGAGAAATAACAGCTACGGGAGTTATGAGCCAGGAACTATGAATGAAAACATATTTTATTGACCCCTATGATATAATGATATCACCGCCTCGACCCCTGTGATACATCGTTGTATATGATACATCATTGTATATGATACATCGTTGTATCACAGGAGTTGAGGCTCATTTTCTTCCACATGAGTATGCAGATGGGACAGACTATTTGTTGAAAAGACTTTTTTTTTCCCACATTGAGTCGTTCAGATGCCTTCACCAAAAATCAGTTGATTGTATGTCTGTACATTCCCTCTTCTGTTTCATTGATCTGTTTGTCTGTCCTGTGCTAGTACTACATTGTCGAGATTACTGTAGCTTTGTAGTATATCTTAAAGTCAGGTAGTATTGGCCAGGCGCGGTGGCTCACGCCTGTAATTCCAGCACTTTGGGAGGCCGAGGCGGGCGGATCACGAGGTCGAGATATCAAGACCATCCTGGCTAACACGATGAAACCCCATCTCTACTAAAAATACAAAAAATTAGCCGGGCGTGGCAGCGTGTGCCTGTAGTCGCAGCTGCTGGGGAGGCTGAGGCAGGAGAATGGCGTGAACCCGGGAGGCGGAGCTTGCAGTGAGCCGAGATCGTGCCACTATACTCCAGCCTGGGCGACAGAGTGA
>NW_012107722.1:0-1196 GCF_000951045.1 Mandrillus leucophaeus | reverse complement strand
AAGCTCCGCCTCCCGGGTTCACGCCATTCTCCTGCCTCAGCCTCCTGAGTAGCTGGGACTACAGGCACCCGCCACCACACCTGGCTAATTTTTTTGTATTTTTAGTAGAGATGGGGTTTCACCATGTTAGCCAGGATGGTCTCAATCTCCTGATTTCGTGATCTGCCCGCCTCGGCCTCCCAAAAGTGCTGGGATTACAGGCATGAGCCACCGTGCTCGGCCAGAAGTGGGGTATCTTCTTTCTCCATTATCAGTAGACTTCCCCCTAAGGAAAAACAGGTTCTTATTTATAATGCACTTACTCTCTTAGCCAAGCGTTTATCTCTTGCTGAAAATCTGTTTGGTCTTTGGCCTGATTGGCTCCTTAACACAGGACATTTTTCTTGCAACTGTTCCATTTGTGAATCTTAGAGCTCTAGGCCGTAGAGGGAGTGTAAGTAATACTATTAATGCTCCATTCATTATCTCTATAAAGCACTTTAATTTTTCACTGAGTATTTTACATGATGTATCTCGCTTGATTCTAGAAGCTGACCATTTTATAGATAAAGAAGCAGAGTTCAGACTGTTTAATTCACCTTGAGTTCCCAGTGCTCCTTCTGCTGGAAAGACCCACTGTCTCCCTTATATGAGTCATCAAAATTATTTGGTAAATAGTTAAGACAGTTAGCTGGGTGTGGTGGTATGCATCTGTAGTCCTAGCTACTCAGAATGCTGAGGTGGGAGGATCACTTGGGCCAAGGAGTTCAAGGCTGTAGTGAGCTATGATTGCACCACTGCACTCTAGCCTGGGCAACAGAGAACTTGTCTCTTAACACATACACACACACACACACACACACAGACACAGACACAAACCGAAAACAAAAAATAAACAGTTAAACAGAAAATTTATAAAAGTGAAAAGCCAACATACACAAACATTTGGAATTTTTATGCTTTATTTAAAATAGAAATGTAAATTATAAAATGTGGAGTACCATTTTCCACATACTGAATTGACAAAAAAATGTAAAAACCTACTTCCCAATGTTGGAGAGGGTATGGTGAAATAAGTGCTCATACCCTGTCTCTTATACACATCTAGATGTGTATAAGAGACCAGGCAGCACCCACGCAGGACCCACCCACCTGCCCGGTTCCTCGCCCGCATACACGACAAACTGAGGCTTCAAAGCAGCCGTGAGAGCTTCAGA
>NW_012107721.1:0-1436 GCF_000951045.1 Mandrillus leucophaeus | reverse complement strand
TACAGGATGTGGGGTGCGGTGGGCCAAGAGGCAATGTTTGGGCATGAAAACAGGAATGCCTGTTCCCATTTGGGGCCTCAGGTTTCCAGGCTTGAGGGTGGGGCTTTTGGCAAGCAACTTCCCAGGCAACTTCCCAGTATTTCCCTGTCTCCTGTTCATATCAGGAAGATTGATTGGGTCTATGAGTTTGAGACCAGCTTGGGCAACATAGTGAGACCTCTGCCTCTACAAAAAATGAAAATATTAGCTGGGAGTGGTGATGTGTGCCTGTAGTCCCAACTACTTAAGAGGCAGAGGTGGGAGGATCACTTGAGCCTGGGAGGTCGAGGCTGCAATGAACTGTGGTCATGCCACTGCATTCTACCCTGGGTGACAGAGTGAGATCCTGTCTCAAAAAAAGAAGAAAAAAATCTATTAAAAGGGTAGATTTCATGTTGTGTTCTTACTACAATAAAATAAATTTTAAAAACAAGAGGCAATAAAACTTTTTAAATTAAAAAGTTAAAATGTATGCATGTATGTATTTATTTATTTATTTTGAGACACTGTCTCACTCAATTGCCCAGGCCAGAGTGCAGTTGTGTGATCTCAGCTCACTGCAAACTCCACCTCCCTAGTAGCTGGGACTACAGGCACACACCACCATGCCCTGCTAATGTTTTGTACTTTTTATAGAGACAGGGTTTTGCCATGTTGGTCTGGTTGGTCTTGAACTCCTGACCTCAAGTGATCCACCCTTTCAAGTGCTGACATTACCAGCATGAGCCACCGCACCTGGCCTAAAATTAATTAATTAATTAATTTTAAAAATAAAAAAATTATTTTAAAATTTTTGGCAGGGCATAGCAGCTCACACCTGTAATCCCAGCACTTTGGCAGGCCGAGACAGGTGGCTTGCATGAGCTCAAGACCAGCCTAGACAACATAGCAAAACCCCATCTCTAAAAAAAAGTACAAAAATTAGCCGGGTGTGGTGGCATACGCCTGTGATCCCAGCTACTTGGGAGGCTGAGGCAAGAGGATTGCCTGAGTCCAGGAAGGTGAAGGCGGCAGAGAGGTGTGATTGTGCCACTGCATACTAACCTGGGCAGGTGAGACGCTTTCTCAAAATATATATATATGTATTTTTAATTAAAATGGCTGGGCCTACAGAACTTGCCTGGAAGATGGGAAGAGTTGATTTTCAAAATCTTCTGTTCTTAAAAAGTACACAAGTGCCCGGGCATGGTGGCTCACGCCTGTAATCTCAGCATTTTGGGAGGCTGAGGCGGGTGGGTCACCTGAGGTCGGGAGTTCGAGACTAGCCTGACCAACATGGAGAAACCCCGTCTCTACTAAAAATACAAAATTAGCTAAGTGTAGTGGCACATGCCTGTAATCCCAGCTACTCGGGAGGCTGAGGCAGGAGAATTGCTTGAACCCGGGAGGCAGAGGTT
>NW_012107720.1:214849-215117 GCF_000951045.1 Mandrillus leucophaeus | reverse complement strand
TCTGTGAGTGGAAGTCACTCATCAGATAATTGTGTCTCAGAAAACTTCCTTCCAGTTTTTCTCTGAGGATACTTTCTTTCTCAACATAGCCGTCTATGGGCTTCCAAATACCACTTTGACAATTCCACAAGAACAGGCTTAGCAGACGGCTTCTTGAGGGAAACGCTCTAACTCTGTGTGATGAATTAACAGAACACTAAGCAGTTTCTCAGAAAGCTTCTTTCCAGATTTTATCTGAGGATATTTCCTTCTTCACCGTAGCCCTCTA
>NW_012107720.1:209414-211417 GCF_000951045.1 Mandrillus leucophaeus | reverse complement strand
ACTCTGTGAGTGGAAGTCACTCATCAGATAATTGTGTCTCAGAAAGCTTCTTTCCAGTTTTTCTCCGAGGATATTTTCTTTCTCAACGTAGCCGTCTATGGGCTTCCAAATATCACTTTGCGAATTCCACAAGAACACGCTCAGCGAACGGCTTCTTGAGTGGAAAGCTGTAAATCTGTGAGATGAATTAACAAAACACTAAGCAGTTTCTCAGAAGGCTTCTTTCCGGATTTCATCTGAGGATATTTCCTTTTTCACTGTAGCCATCTATGGGCATCGAAATATCACTTTGCCAATTCCACAAGAACAGGCTTAGCGTAAGGCTTCTTTAGGGGAAAGCTGTAACTCTATGAGATGATTTCAGAGAACACAAAGAAGTTTCTCAGAAAGTTTCTTTCTCTTTGTTATCGGAGGATATTTCCTTTGGCCCTGTGGTCTTCAAAGGGATCCGAAATATCGGTTCTCATATTCCACAGAAATGAGGCTAGCAAACACATCCACGAAATACAGATGTAACTCTATGAGTGGAAGTCACACATTACAAAGCAGTTTCTCAGAAAGCTTCTTTCCAGGATTTCTCGGAGGATATTTTCTTTTTCACCGTAGCCCTCTATGGGCTTCCAAATATCACTTTTCAAATTCCACAAGAATAGGCTTAGAGAACGGCTTCTTGAGGGGAAAGCTGTAACTCTGTGTTATGAATTAACAGAACACTAACCAGTTTCTCAAAAAGCTTCTTTCCAGATTTCATCTGAGGATATTTCCTTTTTCATGGTAGCCCTCTATGGGCATCGAAATATCACCTTGCCAGTTCACCAAGAACAGGCTTAGCGAGAGGCTTCCTGAGGGGAAAGCTGTAACTCTGTGACATGATTTAACAGAACACAAAGAGTTTTCTAAGAAATCTTCTTTCTCTTTTTTCACGCAAGATATTTCCTTTGGCCCTATACTCTTCAAAGGGATCCGAAATATCAGTTCTCAGATTCCACAGAAATAAGGCTATCCAACAGATCCACGAAATACAGATGTAACTCTGTGAGTGGAAGTCACACATTACAAAGCAGTTTCTCAGAAAGCTTCTTTCCAGTTTTTCTCTGAGGATACTTTCTTTCTCAACATAGCCGTCTATGGGCTTCCAAATACCACTTTGACAATTCCGCAAGAGCAGGCTTAGCGGACGGCTTCTTGAGGGGAACGCTCTAACTCTGTGTGAAGAATTAACAGAACACTAAGCAGTTTCTCAGAAAGTTTCTTTCCAGATTTTATCTGAGGATATTTCCTTCTTCACCGTAGCCCTCTAAGAACAACGAAATACCACATTGCCAATTCCAAAAGAACAGGCTTAACGAAAGGCTTCTTGAGGGGAAAGCTGTAACTCTGTGAGATGATTTCACAGAACACAAAGAAGTGTCTCAGAAATTTTCTTTCTCTTTGTTATCGGACGATATTTAATTTGGCCCTATAGTCTTCAAAGGGATCTGAAATATCCGTTCTCAGATCGAACAGAAATAAGGCTAGCAAACAGATACACGAAATACAGTTGTAACTCTGTGAGTGGAAGTCACACATCACAAAGCAGTTTCTGAGAAAGCTTCTTTCCAGTTTTTCTCGGAGGATAATTTCTTTTTCACCATAGCCCTCTATGGGCTTCCAAACATCACTTTGCCAATTCCACAAGAACTGGCTAAGCGAACGGCTTTTTGAGGGGAAAGGTGTGACTCTGTTAGATGAATTAAGAGAACATGAAGCAGTTTCTCAGAAAGCTTCTTTCCAGATTTCATTTCAGGATATTTCCTTTTTCACCGTAGCTCTCTTTGGGCATTGAAATATCACTTTGCCGATTCCACAAGAACAGGTTTAGCGAAAGGCTTCTTGAGGGGAAGGCTGTAACTCCGTGAGATGATTTCACAGAAAACAAAGAAGTTTATAAGAAAGTTTCTTTCTCTTTGTTATCGGAGGATATTTCCTTTGGCCCTATAGTCTTCAAAGGGATCCGAAATATC
>NW_012107720.1:207279-209364 GCF_000951045.1 Mandrillus leucophaeus | reverse complement strand
CTCTTTGTTATCGGAGGATATTTCCTTTGGCCCTATAGTCTTCAAAGGGATCCGAAATATCCGTTCTCAGATTCCACAGAAATAAGGTTAGCAAACAGATCCAGGAAATACAGATGTAACTCTGTGAGTGGAAGTCACACATCACAAAGCAGTTTCTCGGAAAGCTTCTTTCCAGTTTTTCTCAGAGGATAATTTTTTTTTCACCATAACCCTCTATGGGCTTCCAAAGTATCACTTTGCCAATTCCACAAGAAGAGGCTTAGCGAACGGCTTCTTGAGGGCAAAGCTGTAACTCTGTGAGATGAAACAACAGAACACTAAGCAGTTTCTCAGGAAGCTTCTTTCCAGATTTCATCTGAGGATATTTCCTTTTTCACCGTAGCCCTCTATGGGCATTGAAATATCACTTTACCAATTACACAAGAAGGGGATAGCGAAAGGCTTCTTGAGGGGAAAGCTGTAACTCTGTGAGATGATTTCACAGAACACAAAGAAGTTTCTCAGAAAGCTTCTTTCTCTTTGTTATCGGAGGATATTTCCTTTGGCCCTATAGTCTGTCTCTTATACACATCTAGATGTGTATAAGAGACAGACAGAACACTCAGCAGTTTCTCAGAAAGCTTCTTTCCAGATTTCATCTGAGGATATTTCCTTTTTCACCATAGCCCTCTACGGGCTTCCAAATATCACTTTGCCAATTCCACTTAGCGAAAGGCTTCTTGAGGGGAAAGCTGTAACTCTGTGTGATGATTTCAGAGAACACCAAGGAGTTTCTCAGAAACCTTCTTTCTCTTTGTTATCAGAGGATATTTCCTGTGGCCCTTATAGTCTGCAAAGAGATCCAAAATATCCGTTCTCAAATTCCACAGAAATAAGGCTAGCAAACAGATCCACGAAATACAGATGTAACTCTTTGAGTGGAAGTCACACATCACAAAGCAATTTCTAAGAAAGCTTCTTTCCAGTTTTTCTCGGAGGATATTTTCTTTTTCCCCATAGCCCTCTATGGGTTCCAAATATCACTTTGCCAATTCCACAAGAACTGGCTTAGAGAACGGCTTCTTGAGCGGAAGGCTGTAACTCTGTGAGATGAATTAACAGAATATTAAGCAGTTTCTCCGACAGCTTCTTTCCAGATTTCATCTGAGGATATTTCCTTTTTCACCGTAGACCTCTATGGGCATCGATATATCACTAAGCCAATTCCACAAGAAAAGGCTTAGCGAAAGGATTCTTGAGGGGAAAGCTGTAACTCTGTGAGATCATTTCACAGAACTCAAAGAGGTTTCTCAGAAAGCTTCCTTCTCTTTGTTATCGGAGGATATTCCTTTGGCCCTATAGTCTTCAAAGGGATCCGAAATATCCGTTCTCAGATTTCACAGAAATAAGGCTAGCAAACACATCAACGAAATACAGCTGTAACTGTGTGAGTGGAAGTCACACATCACAAAGCAGTTTCTCAGAAACCTTCTTTCCGGTTTTTCTCAGAGGATATTTTCTATTTCACCGTAGACCTCTTTGGGCTTCCAAATATGACTTTGCAATTTCCACAAGAACAGGCTTAGCGAACGGCTTCTTGAGGGGAAAGCTGAAACTCTGTGAGATGAATTAACAGAGCACTAAGCAGTTTCTCAGACAGCTTCTTTCCAGATTTCATCGGAGGACATTTTCTTTTTCACCATAGCCCTCTGAGGGCTTCCAAATATCACTTTTCCAATTCCACATGAACAGGCTTAGCGAAAGGCTTCTTGAGGGCAAAGCTGTAACTCTGTGAGATGAAATAACAGAACACTAAGCAGGTTCTCAGAAAGCGTCTTTCCATATTTCATCTGAGGATATTTCCTTTTTCACCGTAGCCGTCTATGGGCATTGAAATATCATTTTGCCAATTCCACAAGAACAGGCTTAGCGAAAGGCTTCTTGAGGGGAAGCCTGTACCTCTGTGAGATGATTTCACAGAACACAAAGAAGTTTATCAGAAAGCTTCTTTCTCTTTGTTATCGGAGGATATTATCTTTGGCCCTATAGTCTTCAAAGGTATCTGAAATATCCGTTCTCAGATTCCACAGAAATAAGGCTAGCAAA
>NW_012107720.1:206281-207229 GCF_000951045.1 Mandrillus leucophaeus | reverse complement strand
CTTCCAAATATCACTTTGCCAATTCCACAAGAACTGTCTAAGCGAAAGGCTTCTTTAGGGGAAAGCTGTAACTCTGTGAGATGCTTTCACAGAACGCAAAGAGGTTTCTCAGAAAGTTTCTTTCTCTTTTTTATCGGAGGATATTTCCTTTAGCCTATAGTCTACAATGGGATCCGAAATATCTGTTCTCAGATTCCACAGAAATAAGGCTAGCAAAGAGATCCACGAAATACAGATGTAACTCTCTGAGTGGAAGTCGCACATCAGAGAGCAGTTTCTCAGAAAGCTTATTTCAAGATTTCATCTGAGGATATTTCCTTTTTCACCATTGCCCTCTATGGGCTTCCAAATATCACTTTGCCAATTCCACAAGAACTGTCTTATCGTAAGGTTTTTTGAGAGGAAAGATGTAACTCTGTGAGATGATTTCACAGAACACAAAGAAGTTTCTCAGAAAGCTTCTTTCTCTTTTTTATCGAAGGATATTTACTTTGGCCCTATAGTCTTCAAACGGATTCGAAATATCTGTTCTCAGATTTCACAGAAATAAGGCTAGCAAAGAGGTCCACGAAATACAGATGTAACTCTGTGAGATGTATTAACAGAACACTAAGCAGTTTCTCAGAAAGCTTCTTTCCAAATTTCATCTGAGGATATGTCCTTTTTCACCATAGCCCTCTACGGTCTTCCAAATATCACTTTGCTAATTCCACAAGAACTGTCTTAGCGAAAGTCTTCTTGTAGGGAAAGCTGTAACTCTGTGAGATGATTTCACAGAACACAAAGAAGTTTCTCAGAAAGCTTCTTTCTTTTTGTTATCGGAGGATATTTCTTTTTGGCCCCATAGTCTTTATACGGATCCGAACTATCTGTTCTCAGATTCCACAGAAATAAGGATAGCAAAGAGATCCAAGAAATACAGATGTAATTCTCTGAGTGGAAGTCACA
>NW_012107720.1:205581-206041 GCF_000951045.1 Mandrillus leucophaeus | reverse complement strand
ATAGTCTTCAAAGAGATCCGAAATATCTGTTCTCACATTCCACAGAAATGAGGCTAGCAAAATGAACCACGAAATGCAGATGTAACTCTGCGAGTGGAAGTCACTCATCACAGAGCAGTTTCTCAGAAAGCTTCTTTCCAGATTTCATCTGAGGATATTTGCTTTTTCACCGTAGCCGTCTGTGGGCTTCCAAATATCACTTTTCCAATTCCACAAGAACTGTCTTATCGAAAGGCTTTTTGAAGGGTAAGCTGTAACTTT
Organism: Mandrillus leucophaeus; assembly: GCF_000951045.1. Lineage (NCBI taxonomy): Eukaryota > Metazoa > Chordata > Mammalia > Primates > Cercopithecidae > Mandrillus > Mandrillus leucophaeus. The sequence goes on along the minus strand of NW_012107720.1, from coordinate 205,780 downwards.
TTGAGATGATTTCACAGAACACAAAGAAGTTTCCCCGAAAGCTTCTTACTCTTTGTTATCGGAGGATATTTCTTTTGTCCCTATAGTCTTCAAAGGAATCCGAAATATCTGTTCTCAGATTCCACAGAAATAAGGCTAGCAAAGAGGTCCACAAAATACAGATGTAACTCTGTGAGATTAATTAGCAGAACACTAAGCA
>NW_012107720.1:204448-205531 GCF_000951045.1 Mandrillus leucophaeus | reverse complement strand
TGTGAGATGAATTAACAGAACATTAAGCAGTTTCTCCGAAAACTTCTTTCCAGATTTCATCTGAGGATATTTCCTTTTTCACCATAGCCTTCCTAGCGCCTCCAAATATCACTTGGCAAATTCCACAAGAACTGTCTTAGAGAAAGGCTTCTTGAGAAGAAAGCTGCAATTCTGTGAGATGATTTCACATAACACAAAGAAGTTTCTCAGAAAGCTTCTTTCTCTTTGTTATCTGAGGATATTTCCTTTGGTCCTTTAGTCTTCAAAGGCATCCGAAATATCTGTTCTGAGATTCCACAGAAATAAGGCTAGCGAAGAGACCCACGAAATACAGATGTAACTCTGTGAGTGGAAGACACACATCACAAAGCAGTTTCTCAGAAAGCTTCTTTCCAGTTTTTCTCCGAGGGTATTTTCTTTTTCTCCGTAGCCCTCTATGGGCTTCCAAATATCACTTTGCGAATTCCACAAGAACAGGCTGAGCGAGCGGGTTCCTGACTGGAAAGACGTAACATTGTGAGCTGAATTAACAGAACACTACGCAGTTTCTCAGAAAGCTTCTTTCCAGATTACATCTGAGGATATTTCCTTTTTCACCGCAGCCCTCTATGGGCTTCCAAGTATCACTTTGAAAAATCCACAAAAACTGTCGCAGCGAAAGGCTTCTTGAGGGGAAAGCTGTAACTCTGTGAGATGATTTCACAGAACACAAGAAGGTTTCTCAGGAAGCTTCTTTCTCTTTTTTTTTTGGAGGATATTTCCTTTGGCCCTATAGTCTTCAAAGGGATCCGCTATATCTGTTCTCAGATTTCACAGAAATAAGGCTAGCAAACAGATCCACGAAATTCAGATGTAATTCTGTGAGTGGAAGTCACACAACACAAAGTAGTTTCTCAGAAAGCTTCTTTCCAGTTTTTCTCTGAGGATATTTTCTTTTTCACCAGAGCATTCTACGGGCTTCCATATATCACAATGCGAATTGCACAGGAACAGGCTTAGCGAGCGGTTTCTTGAGGGGAAAGCCGTAACTCTGTGAGATGAATTAACAGAACTCTAAGCAGTTTCTCAGAAAGCTTCTTTCCA
>NW_012107720.1:201612-203001 GCF_000951045.1 Mandrillus leucophaeus | reverse complement strand
TGGAAGTCACACATCACAAAGCAGTTTCTCAGAAATCTTCTTTCCAGTATTTCTTTGAGGATATTTTCTTTTTCACCATAGCCCACTACGGGCTTCCCAATATCACTTTCATATTTTCACAAGAACAGACTTAGCCAGCGGGTTCTTCAGCGGAGAGCTGTAACTCTCTCAGACGAATTAACAGAACACCTACCAGTTTCTCAGAAAGCTTCTTTCCACATTTCATCTGAGGATATTTCCTTTTTCACCATTGCCCTCTATGGGCTTCCAAATATCATTTTGCAAATTCCACAAGAGCTGTCTTAGCCAAAGTCTTCTTGAGGGGAAAGTTATAACTCTGTGAGATGAACTAACAGAACACTAAGCAGTTGCTCAGAAAGCTTCTTTCCAGATTTCATCTCAGGATATTTGCTTTATCACCTGTGCCCTCTATGGGCTTCCAAATATCACTTTGTAAATTCCACAAGAACTATCTTAGCCAAAGGCTTCTGGAGAGGAAAGCTGTAACTCTGTGAGATGATTACACAGAACACAAAGAAGTTTCTCAAAAAGCTTCTTTCTGATTTTTATCGGAGGACATTTCTTTTGGCCCTATAGTCTTCAAAGGGATCCGAAACATCTGTTCTGAGATTCCACAGAAATAAGGCTAGCAAAGAGATCCACGAAATACAGATGTAACTCTTTTAGTGGAAGTGACGCATCACAAAGCACTTTCTCTGAAAGCTTCTTTACAGTTTTCCTCTGAGGATATTTTCTTTTTCACCATAGCCCTCTATGGGCTTCCCAATATCACTTATCGAATTCCCCAAGAACAGGCTTAGCGAGCGGCTTCTTGAGGGGAAAGCTGTCACTCTATGAGATGAAGTAACAGAACTCTAAGCAGTTGCTCAGAAAGCTTCTTTCAAGATTTCATCTGAGGATATTTCCTTTTTCACCATAGCCCCCTACGGGCTTCCAATTATCACTTTGCGAATTCCACAGGAACAGGCTTAACGACTGACTTCTTGAGGGGAAAGCTCTAACTCTGTGAGATGAATTCACAGAACACTAAGCAGTGTCTCAGAAAGCTTCTTTCCAGATTTCATCTCAGGATATTTCCTTTTTCACCATTGCCCTCTACGGGCTTCCAAATATCAATTTGCAAACTCCACAAGAACTGTCTTAGCGAAACGCTAATTGAGGGGAAAGCTGTAACTCTGTGAGATGATTTCACAGAACGCAAAGAAGTTTCTCAGAAGGCTTCTTTCTCTTTGTTATCGGAGGATATTTCCTTTGGCCCTATAGACTTCAAAGCGATCCGAAATATCTGTTCTCAGATTCCACAGAGAAAAGGCTAGCAAAGAGATCCACGAAATACAGATGTAACTCTGTGTGGAAGTCACACATCAC
>NW_012107720.1:200863-201562 GCF_000951045.1 Mandrillus leucophaeus | reverse complement strand
CAAAGAGATCCACGAAATACAGATGTACCTCTGTGAGATTAATTAACAAAACACTAAGCAGTTTCCAGAAAGCTTATTTCCAGATTTCATCTGAGGATATTTCCTTTTTCACTAGTGCCCTCTATGGGCTTCCAAATATCACCTTACAAATTCCACAAGAACTGTCTAAGCAAAAGTCTTCTTGAGGGGAAAGCTGTATCCCTGCGAGATGATTTAACAGAACGGAAAGAATTTTCTCAGAAAGCTTATTTCTGTTTGTTATCGGAGGATATTTCCTTTGGCCCTATAGTCTTCAAAGGGATCCGAAATATCTGTTCTCAGATTCCACAGAAATAAGGCTAGCAAAGAGATTCACGAAATACAGATGTAACTATGTGAGTGGGAGTCACACATCACCAAGCAGTTCCTCAGAAAGGTTCTTTCCAGTTTTTATCTGAGGATATTTTCGTTTTAACCATAGCCCTCTGTGGGCTTCCAGATATCACTTGAGAATTCCACAAGAACAGGCTTAGCCAGCGTCTTCTTCAGGTGAATGCTGTAACTCTGTGAGATGAATTAACGGAACGCTAAGAAGTTTCTCAGAAGGCTTCTTTCCAGACTTCATCTGAGGATATTTCCTTTTTCACCTGTGCCCACTAAGGGCCTCCAAATATCACTTTGCAAATTCCACAAGAGCTGTCTTAGCGAAAGGCTTCTTGA
>NW_012107720.1:200258-200480 GCF_000951045.1 Mandrillus leucophaeus | reverse complement strand
CACGAAATACAGATGTAACTCTGTGAGTGGAAGTCACACATCACAAAGCAGTTTCTCAGGAAGCTTCTTCCCAGTTTTCCTCTGCGGATATTTTCTTTCTCACCGTATCCCTCTATGGGCTTCCAAATATCACTTTGCGAATTTCACAAGAACAGGCTTAGGGAGCGGCTTCTTGAGGGGAAAGCTGTAACTCTGTGAGATATATTGACAGAACACTAAGCA
>NW_012107720.1:199665-200096 GCF_000951045.1 Mandrillus leucophaeus | reverse complement strand
TTTCTCAGAAAGCTTCTTTCTCTTTGTTATCGTAAGACATTTCCTTTGACCCTCTAGTCTTCAAAGGGATCGAAAATATCAGATCTCAGATTCCACAGAAATCAGGCTAGCAAAGAGATCCACGGAATACAATGTAACTCTGTGATTGGAAGTCACACATCACAAAGCAGTTTCTCAGAAAGCTTCTTTCCAGTTTTTCTCTGAGGATATTTACTTTTTCACCATAGCCCTCTAAGGGCTTCCAAATATCACTTTGTGAATTCCACAAGAACCCGCTTAGCGAGCGGCTTCTTGAGGGGAAAGCTGTAACTCTGTGAGATAAATTAACAGAACACTAAGAATTTTCTCAGAAAGCTTCTTTCCAGATTTCATCAGAGGATATTTCCTTTTTCCCCGTAGCTCTCTATGGGCTTCCAAATATCACTTTGCAA
>NW_012107720.1:199266-199552 GCF_000951045.1 Mandrillus leucophaeus | reverse complement strand
TAGTCTACAAAGGGATCCGAAATATCTGTTCTCCGATTCCACAGAAATAAGGCTACCAAAGAGATCCACGAAATACAGATGTAGCTCCGTGTGTGGAAGTCACACATCACAAAGCAGTTTCTCAGAAAGCTTCTCTCCAGTTTTTCTCTGAGGATATTTTCTTTTTCACCATACCCATCTATGGGCTTCCAAATATCACTTTGCGAATTCCACAAGAAGAGGCTTCGCGAGCGGCTTCTTGAGGGGAAAGCTTCAACTCTCTGAGATGAATTAACAGAACACTAAG
>NW_012107720.1:194173-196104 GCF_000951045.1 Mandrillus leucophaeus | reverse complement strand
TCAGAAAGCTTCTTTCCAGATTTCATCGGAGGATATTTCCTTTTTCACCAGAGCCCTCTAAGGGCTTTCAAATATCACTTTGAAAATTCCGCAAGAAGCGACTAAGCGCAAGGCTTCCTTAGGGGAAAGCTGAAACTCTGTGAGATGATTTCACAGAACACAAAGAAGTTTCTCAGAAAGCTTCTTTCTCTGTGTTATCGGAGGATATTTCCTTTGGCTCTGTAGCCTTCAAAGGTATCCGAAATATCTGTTCTCAGATTTCACAGAATTAAGGCGAGCAAAAAGACCCACGAAACACAGATATAGGTCTGTGAGTGGAAGTCTCACATCACAAAACAGTTTCTCAGAAAGCTTCTTTCCAATTTTTCTCTGAGAATATTTTCTTTTTCATCATAGCCCTCTACGGGCTACTAAATATCACTTTGCGAATTCCACAAGAACAGGCTTAGCGAGCGGCTTCTTGAGGGGAAAGCTGTAACTCTGTGAGAAGAATTAACAGAACACTAACCAGTTTCTCAGAAAGCTTCTTTCCAAATTTTTCCGGAGGATATTTCCTTTTTCATCATAGCCCTCTATGGGCTTCCAAATATCACTTTGCAAATTCCACAAGAACTGTCTTAACGAAAGGCTTCTTTAGGGGAAAGCTGTTACTCTGTGAGATGATTTCAAAGAACACAAAGAAGTTTCTCAGAAAGCTTCTTTCTCTTTGTTATCGGAGGATATTTCCTTTGGCCCTTAAGCCTTCAAAGGCATCCGAAATATCTGTTCTCAGATTTCACAGAAATAAGGCTAGCAAAGAGATCCACGAAATACAGATGTAACCCTGTGAGTGGAAGTCACACATCACAAAGCAGTTTCTCAGAAAGCTTCTTTCCAGTTTTTCACTGAGGATATTTTCGTTTTATCCGTAGCCCTCTATAGGCTTCCAAATATCACTTTGTGAATTCCACAAGAACAGGTTTAGCGAGCGTCTTCTTCAGGTGAAAGCTGTAACTGTGTGAGATGAATCATGAGAACACTAAGCAGTTTTTCAGAAAGCTTACTTCCAGATTTCATCTGAGGATATTTCCTTTTTCACCAATGCCCTCTATGGGCTTCCAAATATCACTATACAAATTCGACAAGAACTGTCTAAGCGAATGGCTTCTTGAGGGGAAAGCTGTAACTCTGAGAGATAATTTAACAGAACACAAATAAATTTCTCAGAAAGCTTCTATCTCTTTGTTATCGGCAGATATTTCCTCTGGTGCTCTAGTCTTCAAAGCGATCCGAAATATCTGTTCTCATATTCCACAGAAATAAGGCTAGCAAAGAGATCCACGTAATACAGATGTAACTCTGTGAGTGAAAGTCACACATCATAAAGCAGTTTCTCAGAAAGCTTCTTTCCAGTTTTCCTCTGAGGATATTTTCTTTCTCACCATAGCCCTCTAAGGGCTTCCAAATATCACTTTGAAAATTCTACAAGAAGTGTCTTAGCGAAAGGCTTCTTGAGGGGAAAGCTTTCACTCTGTGAGATGATTTCACAGAACACAAAAAAGTTTCTCAGAAAGATTCTTTCTCTGTGTTATCGGAGGATATTTCCTTAGACCCTATAGCCCTCAAAGGTATCCGAAATATCTGTTCACAGATTCCGCAGAAACAAGGCTAGCAAAATATCCACGAAAAACAGATGTAGCACTGTTAGGGGAAGTCACACATCACAAAGCAGTTTCTCAGAAAGCTTCTTTCCAGTTTTTCTCTGAGGATATTTTCGTTTCAACCATAGCCCTCTACGGGCTTCCAAATATCACTTTGCGAATTCCACAAGAACAGGCATAGCGAGAGTCTTTTTCAGGTGAAAGCTGTGACTCTGTGAGATGAATTAACAGAACACTAAGCAGTTTCTCAGAAACCTTGTTTGCAGATTTCATCTGAGGATATTTCCTTTT
>NW_012107720.1:193058-194123 GCF_000951045.1 Mandrillus leucophaeus | reverse complement strand
AGGCTTCTTGAGGGAAAAGCTGTAACTCTGTGAGATGATTTCACAGACCACAAAGAAGTTGCCCAGAAAGGTTCTTTCTCTTTGTTATTGGAGGATATTTCCGGTCGCCCAAGAGTCTTCAACGGGATCCGAAATATCTGTTCTCAGATTCTAGAGAAATGGGGCTTGCAAAGAGATCCACGAAATACAGATGTAACTCTGTGAGTGGAAGTCACAAATTGAAAAGCGGTTTCTCAGAAAGCTTTTTTCCAGTTTTTCTCTGAGAATATTTTCTTTTCCACCATAGCCCTCTCGGGCTTCCAAACATCACTTTGCGAATTCCAGAAGAACAGGCTTAGAGAGCGGATTCTTGAGGGGAAAGCTGTAACTCTGAGAGATGAATTAACAGAACACTAAGCAGTTTCTCAAAAGGCTTCTTTCCAGATTTCATGGGAGGGTATTGCCTTTTTCACCAGCGCTCTCTATGGGCTTCCAAATATCACTTTTCAAATTCCACAAGAACTATCTTAGCAAAAGGCTTTTTGAGGGGATAGCTGTAACCTTGTGGGATGACTTCACAGAACACAAAGATGTTTCTCCGAAAGCTTCTTTCTCCCTGTTATCGGAGGATATTTCCTTTGACCCTCTAGTCTTCAAAGGGATTCGAAATATCTGTTCTCAGATTCCACAGAAATAAAGCTAGCAAAAGATCCACGAAATACAGATGTAACTGTGTGAGTGGAAGTCACACATCACAAAGCAGTTTCTCAGAAAGCTTCTTTCCAGTTTTTATCTGAGGATATTTTCTTTTCACCATAGCCTTCTTTGGGCTTCCAAATATCACTTTGCGAATTCTACAAGAACAGGCTTAGCGAGCGACTTCTAGAGTGAGAAGCTTTAACTTTGTGAGATGACTTAACAGAACACTAAGCAGTTTCTCAGAAAGCTTCTTTCCAGATTTCATCGGAGGATATTTCCTTTTTCACCTGCGCCCTCTATGGGCTTCCAAAAATCACTTTGCAAATTCCACAAGAACTGTCTTAGCGAAAGGCTTCTTGAGGGGAAAGCTGTAACTCTGTGAGATGA
>NW_012107720.1:189196-191079 GCF_000951045.1 Mandrillus leucophaeus | reverse complement strand
TTTCTCAGAAAGCTTCTTTCTCTTTGTTATCGGAGGATATTTCCTATGGCCCTCTAGTCTTCAAAGGGATCCGAAATATCTGTTCTCAGATTCCACAGAAATAAGGCCAGCAAAGATACCCAGGAAATACAGATGACACTCTGTGGGTGGAACTCACACATCACAAAGCAGTTTACCAGAAAGCTTCTTTCCAGTTTTTCTCTGAGGATATTTTCTTTTTCACCATAGCCCTCTGTGGATTCCAAATGTCACTTTGAGAATTCCACAAGAACAGGCTTAGCGAGTGGCTTCTTGCGGGGAAAGTTGTAACTCTGTTATGTGAATTAACAGAACACTAAGCAGTTTCTCTGAAAGCTTCTTTCCAGATTTCATCTGAGGATATTTCCTTTTTCACAAGCGCTCTCTATGGGCTTCCAAATATCAGTTTGCAAATTCCACAAGAACTGTCTTAGCGAAAGGCTTCTTGAGGGGAAAGCTGTAACTCCGTTAGATGATTTCACAGAACAAAAAGATGTTTCTCCGAAAGCTTCTTTCTCCCTGTTATCGGAGGATATTTCCTTTGTCCCTCTAGTCTTCAAAGGGATAGCAATTATCTGTTCCCAGATATCACGGAAATAAGGCTACCAAAGAGACCCAGGAAATACAGATGTAACTCTGTGAGTGGAAGTCACACATCACAAGCAGTTTCTCACAAAGCTTCTTTCCACTTTTTCTCTGACGATATTTTCTTTATCACCATTGCCCTCTGTGGGCTTCCAAATGTAACTTTGCGAATTCCACAAGAACAGGCATAGCTAGCGGCTTCTTGAGGGGAAATCTGTAACTCTGTGAGATGAATTAACAGAACACTAAGCAGTTTCTCAGAAAGCTTCTTTGCAGATTTCATCGGAGGATATTTCCTTTTTCTAAACAGCCCCCTATGGTCTTGTAAATATCACTTTGAAAATCCCACAAGAACTGTCTTAGCGAAAGGCTTCTTGAGGGGAAAGCTGTAACTCTGTGACATGATTTCAGAGAACAAAAAGAAGTTTCTCAGAAAGCTTCTTTCTCTCTCTTATCGTAGGATATTTCCATTCACCCTATAGTCTTCAATGGGATCCAAAACATCTGCTCTCAGATTCCACAGAAATAAGGCTAGCAAAGAGATCCACGAAATACAAATGTAACTCTGTGAGTGGAAGTCACTCATCACAAAGCAGTTTCTCAGAAAGCTTCTTTCCAATTTTTCTCTCAGGATATTTCCTTTTTCATAAGAGTCCTCTAAGGGCTTCCAAATATCACTTTGCGAATTCCACAAGAACACCCTTAGCGAGCGGCTTCTTGAGGGGAAAGCTGTAATTCTGTGAGATGAATTAACAGTACACTAAGAAGTTTCTCAGAAAGCTTCTTTCCAGATTTCATCGGAGAAAATTTCCTTTTTCACCATAGCCCTCCATGGTCTTCAAAATAACACTTTGAAAATTCCACAAGAACTGTCTTAGCGAAAGGCTTCTTGAGGGAAAAGCTGTAATTCTGTGAGACGATTTCACAGAACATAAAGAAGTTTCTCAGAAAGCTTCTTTCTCTTTGTTATCGAAAAATATTTCATCTGTCCCTATAGTCTTCAAAGGGATCCGTAACATCTGTTCTCAGATTCCACAGAAATAAGGCTAGCAAAGAGATTCACGAAATACAGATGTAACTCTGTGAGTGGAAGTCACAGATCACAAAGCAGTTTCTCAGAAAGCTTCTTTCCAGTTTTTCTCTGAGGATATTTTCTTTTTCACCATACCCCTCTATGGGCTTCCAAATGTCACTTTGCGAATTCCACAAGAACACGCTTAGCGAGCGGCTTCTTGGGGTGAAACCCGTAACTCTGTGAGATGAATTAACAGAACACTGAG
>NW_012107720.1:187079-187697 GCF_000951045.1 Mandrillus leucophaeus | reverse complement strand
ACATTTTCTTTTTCACTATAGCCCTCTATGGGACTCCCATTATCACTTTGCAAATTCCAGAAGAACATGCTTAGCGAGCGGCTTCTTGAGGGAAAAGCTGTAACTCTGTGAGATGAATTAACAGAACACTAAGCAGTTTCTCAGAAAGCTTCTTTTCAAATTTCATCTCAGGATATTTCCTTTTTCACCATAGCCCTCTATGGGCTTCCAAATATCACTTTGCAAACTCCACAAGAACTGACTTAGCGAAAGTCTTCTTGAGGGGAATGCTGTAACTCTGTGAGATGATTGCACAGAACACAGAGAAGTTTCTCAGAAAACTTCTTTCTCTTTGTTTTCGGAGGATATTTCCTATGGCCTTATAGTCTTCAAAGTGATCCGATATATCTGTTCTCAGATTCCACAGCAATAAGGCTAGCAAAGAGATCCACGAAACACAGATATAACTCTGTGAGTGGAAGTCACACATCACAAAGAAGTTTCTCCGGAAGATTCTTTCCAGTTTTTCTCCGAGGATATTTTCTTTTTAACCATAGCCATCTATGGGCTTTCCATTATCACTTTGGGAAATCCACAAGAACAGGCCGAGCGAGGGCTTCTTGAGAGGAAAGCTGTAAC
>NW_012107720.1:186472-186931 GCF_000951045.1 Mandrillus leucophaeus | reverse complement strand
TTCTTTCTCTTTGTTATCGGAGGATATTTCCTTTGGCCCTGTAGTCTTCAAAGGATCTGAAATATCTGTTCTCAGATTCCACAGAAATAAGGCTAGCAAAGAGATCCACGAAATTATTATGTAACTCCGTGAGTGGAAGTCACACATCACTAAATAGTTTCTCAGAAAGCTTCTTTCAGTTTTTCTCTGAGGATATTTTCTTTTTCACCATAGCCCTCTATGGGTTTCCAAATATCACTTTGTGAATTCCACAAGAACAGGCTTAGCGAGTGGCTTTTTCAGAGGAAAGCTCTAACACTGTGAGATAAATTCACAGAACGCTAAGCAGTTGCTCAGAAAGCTTCTTTCCGGATTTCATCTGTGGATATTTCCTTTTTCACCATAGCCCTCTATCGCTTCCAAATATCACTTTGCAAATTCCACAAGTACAGGCTTAGCGAAAGACTTCTTGAGGGGAAA
>NW_012107720.1:186114-186422 GCF_000951045.1 Mandrillus leucophaeus | reverse complement strand
TTAGCGAAAGGCTTCTTGAGGGGAAAGCTGCAACTCCGTGAGATGATTTCACAGAACACAAAGAAGTTTTTCAGAAAACTTCTTTCTCTTTGATATCGGAGGATATTTCCTTTGGCCCTATAGTCTTCAAAGGGATCCGATATATCTGTTCTCAGAATCCACAGAAACAAGGCTAGCAAAGAAATCCACGAAACACAGATATAACTCTGTGAGTGGAAGTCACACATCACAAAGCAGTTTCTCCGCAAGCTTCTTTCCAGTTTTTCTCCGAGGATATTTTCTTTTTCACCATAGCCATCTTTGGGCTT
>NW_012107720.1:180065-181841 GCF_000951045.1 Mandrillus leucophaeus | reverse complement strand
TTGAGGGGAAAGCTGTAACTCTGTGAGATGACTTCACAGAACACAAAGAAGTTCCTCAGAAAGCTTCTTTCTCTCTCTCTTATCGGAGGATATTTCCTTTGGCCCTATACTCTTCAAAGGGATCTGAAATATCATTTCTCATATTCCACAGAAATAAGGCTAGCAAAAAGATCCAGGAAATACAGAAGTAACTCTGTGAGTGGAAGTCACGCATCACAAAGCAGTTTCTCAGAAAGCTTCTTTCCAGTTTTTCTCTGCGGATATTTTCTTTTTCTCCGTAGCCTTCTATGTGCTTCCCAATATCACTTTGCGAATTCCACAAGAACAGGCTTAGCGTGTGGCTTCTTGAGGGGAAAGCTCTAACTCTGTGAGATGAATTAACAGAACACTAAGCAGTTTCTCACCAAGCTTCTTACCAGATTTCATCTCAGGATATTTCCTTCTTCACCATAGCCCTCTACGGGCTTCCATATATCAATTTGCAAACTCCACTAGAACTGTCTTAGCGAAAGGCTAATTGAGGGGAAAGTTGTAACTCTGTGAGATGATTTCACAGGACACAAAGAAGTTTCTCAGAAAGCTTCTTTTTCTTTGTTATCGGAGGATATTTCCTTTGGCCCTATAGTCTTAAAAGGGATCTGAAATATTTGTTCTCATATTCCAGGGAAATAAGGCTAACAAAGATATCCAGGAAATACAGAAGTAACTCTGTGAGTGGAAATCACACATCACAAAGCAGTTTCTCAGAAAGCTTCTTTCCAAGTTTTCTCTGAGGATATTTTCTTTTTCACCATAGCCTTCTATGGGCTTCCCAATATCACTTTGCGAATTCCACAAGAACAGGCTTAGCGAGAGGCTTCATGAGGGGAAAGCTCTAACTCTGTGAGATGAATTAACAGAACACTAAGTAGTATCTCTGAGAGCTTCTCTCCAGATTTCATCTGAGGATATTTCCTTTTTCACCATAGCCCTGTATGGGCTTTCAAATATAAATTTGCAAACTCCACCAGAACTGTCTCAGCGAAAGTCTAATTGAGGGGAAAGCTGTAACTCTGTGAGATGATTTCACAGAACACAAAGAAGTTTCTCAGAAAGCTTCTTTCTCTTTGTAATCGGAGGATATTTCCTTTGGCCCTATAGTCTTGAAAGGAACCCGAAATATCTGTTTTCAGATTCCACAGAAATAAGGCCAGCAAAGAGATCCAGGAAATACAGATGTAACTCTCTGAGTGGAAGCCACACGTCACAAAGCAGTTTCTCAGAAAGATTCTTTCCAGTTTTTCTTTGAGGATATTTTCTTTATCACCATAGCCCTCTAAGGGCCTCCAAATATCACTTTTCGAATTCCACAAGAACAGGCTGAGCAAGAGGCTTCTTGAGAGGAAAGCTGTAACTCTGTGAGATGATTTCACAGAACACTAAGCAGTTTCCCAGAAGGCTTCTTTCCAGATTTCATCTGAGGATATTTCCTTTTTCAACATAGCCCTCTAAGGGCTTCCAAATATCATTTTGCAAACTCCACAAGAACTGTGTTAGCGAAAGGCTGCTTGAGGGGAAAGCTGTAACTCTTTGAGATGATTTCACAGAACACAAAGACTTTCTCAGAAAGCTTCTTTCTCTTTGTTATCGGAGGATATTTCCTATGGCCGTGTAATCTTCAAGGGAATCCGAAATATCTGTTCTCAGCTTGCACAGAAATAAGGCTAGCAAAGAGATCCACGAAATACAGATGTAACTCTGTTAGAGGAAGTCACATATCACAATGAAGTTTCTCAG
>NW_012107720.1:178870-180015 GCF_000951045.1 Mandrillus leucophaeus | reverse complement strand
GGCTTCCAAATATCACTTTGCAAATTACACACTCATTGCCTTATCGAAAGGGTTCTTGAGGGGAAAACTGTAACTCTGTTAGGTGATTTCGCAGAACACAAAGAAATTTCTCAGAAACCTTCTTTCTCTTTGTTATCAGAGGCTATTTCCTTTGGCCCTATAGTCTTCAAAGGAATCCGAAATATCTGTCCTCAGATTCTACAAAAATAAAGCTAGCAAAGAGATCCACGAAATACAGATGTAAATCTGTGAGTGGAAGTCACACATCACAAAGCAGTTTATCAGAAAGCTTCTTTCAGGTTTCCTTTAAGGATATATTCTTTTTCACCATAGCCCTATACGGGAATCCAAATAACACTTTGCGAAACCACAAGAACAGGCTTAGCGAGCGGCTTCTTGAGGGGAAAGCTCTAACTCTGTTAGATGAATTAAGAGAAAACTAAGCAGTTTCTCAGAAACCTTCCTTCCAGATTTCATCTGAAGATATTTCCTTTTTCACCATAGGCCTCTAGGGGCTTCCAAATATCACCTTGGATATTCCGAAAGAACTGTCTTAGCGAAAGGCTTCTTTAGAGGAAATCTGTAACTCTGTCAGATAATTTCACAGAACACAAAGAAGTTTCTAAGAAAGCTTCTTCCTCTTTGTTATCGGAGGGTATTTCCTTTGGCCCTATAGTCTTCAAAGGGATCCGAAATATCTGTTCTCAGATTCCACAGAAATAATGCTAGGAAAGAGATCCAAGAAATAAAGAGGTAACTCTGTGTGTGGAAGTCACACATCACGAAGCAGTTTCTCAGAAAGCTTCTTTCCAGTTTTTCTCTGAGGATATTTTCTTTTTCACTATAGCCCTCTATGGGCTTCCAAATATCACTTTGCGAATTCCAAAAGATCAGGCTTAGGGAGCGGCTTCTTGAATGGAAACCTGTAACTCTGTGAGATGAATTAACAGAGCACTAAGCAGTTTCTCAGAAAGCTTCTTTCCAGATTTCCTCAGAAGATATTTCCTTTTTCACCATAGCCCTCCTTGGGCTTCCAAATATCACTTTGCAAATTCCGCAAGAACTGTCTTAGTGAAAGAATCCTTGAGTGGAAAGCTGTAACTCTGTGAGATGATTTCGCAGAACACAAAGAAGTTTCTCAGAAA
>NW_012107720.1:178610-178820 GCF_000951045.1 Mandrillus leucophaeus | reverse complement strand
AGATTCCACAGAAATAAGGCTAGGAAAGAGATCCACGAAATACAGATGTAACCCTGTGAGTGGAAGTCACACAGCACAAAGCAGTTTCTCAGAAAGATTCTTTCCATTTTTTCACTGAGGATATTTTCTTTTTCACGATAACCCTCTATGGGCTTCCAAATATCACTCTGAGAATTCCACAAGAACAGGCTTAGCGAGCGGCTTCTTGAG
>NW_012107720.1:178114-178439 GCF_000951045.1 Mandrillus leucophaeus | reverse complement strand
TTTCTCAGAAAGCTTCTTTCCAGTTTTTCTTTGAGGATATTTTCTTTTTCACCATAGACCTCTATGGGATTCCGAATATCACTTTGCGAAATCCACAAGAACAGGCTTAGCGAGCGGCTGCTTGAGTGGAAAGCTGTAACTCTGTGAGATGAATTAACAGAACACTAAGCAGTTTCTCAGAAAGCTTCTTTCCTGATTTCATCTGAAGATACTTTCTTTTTCACCATAGCCCTCCAGGGGCTTCCAAATATCACTTTGCAAATTCCACAGGAACTGTCTTAGCGAAAGGCTTCTTGAGGGGAAAGCTGTAACTCTGTGAGATGAT
>NW_012107720.1:175220-175778 GCF_000951045.1 Mandrillus leucophaeus | reverse complement strand
GGGCTTCCAAATATCACTTTGCAAATTCCACAAGAACTGTCTTAGCGAATGGCTTCTTGAGGGGAAAGCTGTACCTCTGTGAGATGATTTCACAGGACACAAAGAAATTTCTGAGAAAGCTTCTTTCTCTTCGTTATCTGAGGATATTTCCTTTGGTCCTATAGTCTTCAATGGGATCCGAAATACCTGTTCTCAGATTCCACAGAAATAAAGCTAGAAAAGAGACAACGAAATACAGATGTAACTCTGAGAGTGCAAGTCACACATCACAGAGCAGTTTCTCAGAAAGCTTCTTTCCAGTTTTTCTCTGAGGATATTTTCTTTTTCACCGTAGCCCTCTATGGGCTTCCAAATATCACTTTGCGAATTCCACAAGAACAGGCTTAGCTAGCGGCTGCTTGAGTGGAAAGCTGTAACTCTGTGAGATGAAATAACAGAACACTAAGCAGTTTCTCAGAAAGCTTCTTTCATACTTATCTGAGGATATTTCCTATTTCACCATAGCCTTCTACAGGCTTCCAAATATCACTCTGCATATGCCGCAAGAACTGTCTTAGC
>NW_012107720.1:174617-174887 GCF_000951045.1 Mandrillus leucophaeus | reverse complement strand
AGATGTAACTCTGTGAGTGGAAGTCACACATCACAAAGCAGTTTCTCAGAAAGCTTCTTTCCAGTTTTTCTCTGAGTGTACTTTCTTTCTCACCGTAGCCCTCTTTGGGCTTCAAAACATCACTTTGCGATTTCCACAAGAACAGGCTTAACGAGCAGCTACTTGAGGGGAAAGCTGTAACTATGTGACATGAACTATCAGAACACTAAGTAGTTTCTCAGAAAGGTTCTTTCCAGATTTCATCTGAGGATATTTCCTTTTTCACCATAG
>NW_012107720.1:172328-173155 GCF_000951045.1 Mandrillus leucophaeus | reverse complement strand
TCCAGTTTTTCTCTGAGGATATTTTCTTTTTCACCATAGCCCTCTATGAGCTTCCCAGTATCTCTTTGCGAATTCCACCAGATCAGCCTGAGGGAGCGGCTTCTTGAGGGGAAAGGTCTAACACTGACAGATGTACTCACATAACACTGAGAAGTTGCTCAGAAAGCTTGTTTCCAGATTTCATCTGAGGACATTTCCTTTTTCACCGTAGACCTCGACGGGCTTCCAAATATCAATTTGCAAACTCCACAACAACTGTCTTAGCGAAAGGCTTTTTGAGGGGAAAGCTGTAACTTTGCGAGATGAATTCACAGAACTCAAAGAATTTCCTCAGAAAGCTTCTTTCCCTTTTTTATCGGAGGATATTTCCTTTGGCCCTATAGTCTTCAAAGGGATCCGAAACGTCTGTTCTCAGATTCCACAGAGATAAGGCTGGCAAAGAGATCCACGAAATTCAGATGTAACTCTGTAAGTGGAAGTCACACATCACAAAGGAGTTTCTCAGAAGGATTCTTTCCAGTTTTTCTCTGAGGATGTTTTCTTTTTCTCCATAGCCCTCTATGGCCTTCCCAATATCACTTTGCGAATTCCACAAGAACAGGCTTAGCGTGCGGCTTCTTGAGGAAAAAGCTCTAACTATGTGAGATGAATTAACAGAACACTAAGCAGTTTCTCAGAGAGCTTCTTTCCAGATTTCATCTCAGAATATTTCCTTTTTCACCATAGCCCTCTACGAGTTTCCAAATATCAATTTGCAAACTCCACAACAACTGTCTTAGCTAAAGGCTTCTTGAGGGGAAAGCTGTAACGCTGTGAGATGATTTCAC
>NW_012107720.1:168352-168654 GCF_000951045.1 Mandrillus leucophaeus | reverse complement strand
CCCTGTATGGGCTTCCCAATAACACTTTGCGAATTTCACAAGAACAGGCTTAGGGATCGGCTTCTTGAGGGGAAAGTTCTAACTCTGTGAGATGAATTAACTGAACACTAAGCAGTTGCTCAGAAATCTTCTTTCCAGATTTCTTCTCAGGATATTTCCTTTTTCACCACAGCCTTCAACGGGCTTGTAAATATCAGTTTTGAAACCCCACAAGAACTGTCTTAGTGAAAGGCTTCTTGAGGGGAAAGCTGTAACTCTGTGAGATGATTTCACAGAACACAAAGAAGTTTCTCAGAAAGCTT
>NW_012107720.1:167116-168302 GCF_000951045.1 Mandrillus leucophaeus | reverse complement strand
AGCTTCTTTCTCTTTGTTATCGGAGGATATTTCCTTTGGCCCTATAGTCTTCAAAGGGATCTGAAATATCTGTTCTCAGACTCCACAGACATAAGGCTAGCAAAGAGATCCACGAAATACAGATGCAACTATGTGAGTTGAAGTCACACATCACAAAGCAGTATCTCTGAAAGCTTCTTTCCAGTTTTTCTCTGAGGATATTTTCTTTTTCATCCTAGCCCTCTAAGGGTTTCCCAATATCACTTTGGAAATTCCACCAGATCAGGCTTAGGGAGCCGATTCTTCAGGGGAAAACTCTAACACTGTGAGATGAATTCACAGAACACTAAGCAGTTTCCTTTAAGCATCTTTCGAGATTTCATCTCAGGATATTTCCTTTTTCACCATAGCCCTCTACGAGCTTCCAAATATCAATTTGCAAACTCCACAAGAACTCTCTTAGCCAAAGGCTAATTGAGG
This sequence comes from Mandrillus leucophaeus, assembly GCF_000951045.1. Taxonomy (NCBI): domain Eukaryota; kingdom Metazoa; phylum Chordata; class Mammalia; order Primates; family Cercopithecidae; genus Mandrillus; species Mandrillus leucophaeus. The sequence goes on along the minus strand of NW_012107720.1, from coordinate 167,843 downwards.
AGAAAGCTGTAACTCTGTGAGATGATTTCAAAGAACACAAAGAAGTTTCTCAGAAAGCTTCTTTCTCTTTGATATTGGAGGATAGTTCCTTTGGCCGTATAGTCTTCAAAGGAATCCGACATTTCTGTTCTCAGATTCCACAGAAAAAAGGCCAGCAAAGAGATTCACGAAATACAGATGTAACTTTGTAAGTGGAAGTCACACATCACAAAGCAGTTTCTCAGAAACCTTCTTTCCAGTTTTCCTCTGAGCATATTTTCTTTTTCACCATAGCCGTCTAAGGGCTTCCGAATATCACTTTGCAAATTCCACAAGAACAGGCTTAGCGAGCGGCTTCTTGAAGGAAAAGCTCTAACTCTGTGAGATGAATTAACAGAACACTAAGCAGTTTGTCAGAAAGATTCTTTCCAGATTTCATCTCAGGATATTTCCTTTTTCACCATAGCCCTCTACGGGCTTACAAATATCAATTTGCAGACTCCAAAATAACTGTCTTAGCGAAAGGCTTCTTGAGAGGAAAGCTGTAACTTTTTGAGATGATATCAGAGTACAAAAAGAAGTTTCTCAGAAACCTTCTTTCTCTTTGCTATTGCAAGGTATTTCCTTTGGCAATATAGTCTTCAAAGGAATCCGAAATATCTGTTCTCAGATTACACAGAAATAAGGCTAGCAAAGAGATCCACGAAATACAGATGTAACTCTGTGAGTGAAGGCCACACATCACAAA
>NW_012107720.1:164176-165056 GCF_000951045.1 Mandrillus leucophaeus | reverse complement strand
TCACACATCACAAAGCAGTTTCTCAGAAAGCTTCTATCCAGTTTCTCTGAGGATATTTTCTTTTTCACCATAGGCCTCCAATGGCTTCCTAATATCACTTTGCGAAATCCACAAGAACAGGCTTAGCGAGCGACTTCTTGAGGGGAAAGCTGTAACTCTGTGAGATGAAGTAACAGAACACTAAGCAGTTGCTCAGAAAGCCTCTTGTGAGATTTCATGTGAGGATATTTCCTTTTTCACCATAGCCCTCTACAGGCTTCTAAATATCAATTTGCAAACTCCACAAGAACTGTCTTAGCGAAAGGCTTCTTGAGGGGAAAGCTGTAAATCTGTGAGATGATTTCACAGAACCCAGAGAAGTTTCTCAGAAAACTTCTTTCTCTTTGTTTTCGGAGGATATTTCCTTTGGCCCTGTAGTCTTCATAGGGATCCAAAATATCTGTTCTCAGATTTCACAGAAATAAGGCTAGCAAAGAGATCCACGAGATATAGATTTAACTCTGTGAGTGGAAGTCACACATCAGAAAGCAGTTTCTCAGATAGCTTCTTTCCAGTTTTTTTCTGAGTATAATTTCTTGTTCACCATAGCCCCTTATGGGCTTCCAAATATCACTTTTCGAATTCCACAAAAACAGGCTTAGCGAGCGGCTTCTTGAGGGGAAAGCTGTAAATCTGTGAGATGATTCACAGAACACTAAGCAGTTTTTCAGAAAGCTTCTTTCCAGATTTCATCTGAGAATATTTCCTTTCTCAACATAGCCCTCTATGGGCTTACAAATATCAATTTGCAAACTCCACAAGAACTGTGTTAGCGAAAGGCTGCTTGAGGGGAAAGCTGTAACTCTGTGAGATGATTTCACAGAACACAAAGAAGTTTCTC
>NW_012107720.1:160397-160764 GCF_000951045.1 Mandrillus leucophaeus | reverse complement strand
CGAAATATCTGTTCTCAGATTCCACAGAAATAAGGCTAGCAAAGAGATCCACGAAATATAGATGTAACTCTGTGAGTGGAAGTTACACATCACAAAGTAGTTTCTCAGAAAGCTTCTTTCCAATTTTTCTCTGAGGGTATTTTCTTTTTCACCATAGCCCTATATGGGCTTCCAAATAACACCTTGCGGTTTCCACAAGAACAGGCTTAGCGAGCGGATTCTTGAGGGGAAACCTGTAACTGTGTAGGGTGAATTCACAGAACACTAAGCAGTTGCTCAGAAAGCTTCTTTTCACATTTCATATGAGGATATTTCCTTCTTCACCATAGCCCTGTAGGGGCTTCCAAATATCACTTTGCAAATTCCA
>NW_012107720.1:160028-160298 GCF_000951045.1 Mandrillus leucophaeus | reverse complement strand
AGGGGAAAGCTGTAACTCTGTGAGATGATTTCACAGAACACAAAGAAGTTTCTCAGAAAGCTTCTTTCTCTTTTTTGTCGGAGGATATTTCTTTTGGCCGTGTTATCTTCAAGGGAATCCATACTATCTCTTCTCAGCTTTCACAGAAATAAGGCTAGCAAAGATATCCACGAAATACAGATGTAACTGTGTGAGTGGAAATCACACATCACAAAGCAGTTTCTCAGAAAGCTGGTTTCCAGTTTTTCTCTGAGGATATTTTCTTTTTCA
>NW_012107720.1:158374-159978 GCF_000951045.1 Mandrillus leucophaeus | reverse complement strand
AATTCCACAAGAACTGTCTTAGCGATAGTGTTCTTGAAGGGAAAGCTGTAACTCTGTGAGATGATTTAACAGAAAACAAAGAAGTTTCTCAGAAAGCTTCTTTCTCTGTGTTATCGGAGGATATTTCCTTTGGCCCTTGTGTCATCAAAGGAATCCGAAATATCTGTTCTAAGATTCCACAGAAATAAGGCTATCAAAGAGATCCACGAAATACAGATGTAACTCTGTGACTCAAAGTCACATATCACAAAGCAGTTTCTCAGAAAGCTTCTTTCCAGTTTTTCTCCGAGGATATTTTCTTTTCCACCGTACACCTCTATGGGCTTCCAAATATCACTTTGAGAATTCCACAAGAACAGGCTTAGCGAGCGGCTTCTTGAGGGGAAAACTGTAACTCTGTGAGATGAATTAACAGAACACTAAACAGTTTCTCAGAAAGCTTCTGTCAACATTTCATCTGAGGATATTTCCCTTTTCACCAGCGCCCTCTATGGGCTAACAGTACAACTTCGCATATTCCACAAGAACTGTCTTAGCGAAATCCTTCTTGAGGGGAAAGCTGTAACTTTGTTAGATGATTTCACAGAACACACAGAAGTTTCTCAGAAAGCTTCTTTCTCTTTGTTATTGGAGGATATTTCCTTTGGCCCTTTAGTCTTCAAAGGGATGTGAAATATTTGTTCTCCGATTCTACGGAAATAAGGCTAGCAAAGAGATCCAATAAATACAGCTGTAACTCTGTGTGTAGAAGTCACACATCACAAAGCAGTTTCTCAGAAAGCTTCTTTCCAGTCTTTCTCTGAGGCTATTTCCTTTTTCACCACAGCCCTCTATGGGTTCCAAATATCACTTTGCGAATTCCACAAGAACAGGCTTAGCGAGTGGCTTCTTGATTGGAAAGCTGTAACTCTGTGAGATGAACTAACACAACACTAAGCAGTTTTTCAGAAAGATTCTTTCCAGATTTCATCTGAGGATATTTCTTTTTCACCATCGCCGTCTATGGGCTCCCAAATATCACTTTGAACATTTCAAAAAACTGTCTTAGCGGAAGGCTTCTTGAGGGGAAGCTGTAACTCTGTGAGATGATTTCACAGAACATAAAGAAGTTTCTCAGAAAGCTTCTTTCTCCTTGTTATCGGAGGATATTTCCTTTGGCCATAGAGTCTTCAACGGGGTACGAAATATCTGTTCTGAGATTCCACAGAAATAAGGCCAGCAAAGAGATCCATGAAATACAGATGTAACTCTGTGAGTGGAAGTTACACATCACTTTGCACTTTCTCAGAAAGCATGTTTCCAGTTTTCCTCTGAGGATATTTTCTTTCTCACCATTGCCCTCTAAGGGCTTTCAAATATCACTTTGCGAATTCCACAAGAACAGGCTTAGCGAGCGGCTTCTTGAGGGGAAAGCTGTAACTCTGTGAGATGATTTAACAGAACACTAAGCAGTTTCTCAGAAAGCTTCTTTCCAGATTTCATCGGAGGACATTTCCTTTTTCACCAGAGCCCTCTATGGGCTTCCAAATATCACTTTGCGAATTCCAGAAGAACAAGCTTAGCGAGCAGCTTCTTGAGGGGAATGCTGTAACTCTGTGAGATGA
>NW_012107720.1:156120-157152 GCF_000951045.1 Mandrillus leucophaeus | reverse complement strand
GCTTCTTTCCAGATTTCATCTCAGAATATTTCCTTTTTCAACATAGCCCTCTATGGGCTTCCACATATCATTTTGCAATCTCCACAAGAACTGTGTTAGCGAAAGGCTTCTTGAGTGGAAAGCTGTTACTCTGTGAGATGATGTCACAGAACACAAAGAAGTTTCTCTGAAAGCTTCTTTCCCTTTGTTATCGGAGGATGTTTCCCTTGGCCCTATCGTCTTCAAAGGGATCCGCAATATCTGTTCTCAGATTCCACAGAAATAATGCTAACAAAGATATCCACGAAATACAGATGTAACTCTGTGAGTGGCAGTCACACGTCACAAAGCAGTTTCTCAGAAAGCTTCTTTTCAGTTTTTCTCTGAGGATATTTTCTTTTTCACCATAGCCCACTACGGGCTTCCCAATATCACTTGGCGATTTCCACAAGAAAAGACTTAGCGAGAGGATTCTTGAGGGGAAAGCTGTAACTCTGTGAGATGAGTAGTAAAAGAACACTAAGCAGTTGCTCAGAAACCTTCTTTCCAGATTTCATCTGAGGATATTTCCTTTTTCACCGTAGACCTCGACGGGCTTCCAAATATCAATTTGCAAATTCCACAACTACTGTCTTAGCGAAAGGCTTTTTGAGGGCAAAGCTCTAACTTTGTGAGATGAATTCACAGAACACAAAGAAGTTTCTCCGAAAGCTTCTTTCTCTTTTTTATCGGAGCAGATTTCCTTTGGTCCTACAGTTTTCAAAGGGATCGGAAATGTCTGTTCTCAGATTCCACAGAGATAAGGCTAGCAAAGAGATCCACGAAATTCAGATGTAACTCTGTGAGATGAATTCACAAAACACTAAGCAGTTTCTCAGAAAGCTTCATTCCTGATTTCATCTCAGGATATTTCCTTTTTCACCATAGCCCTCTACGGGCTTGTAAATATCAATATGCAAACTCCACAACAACTGTCTTAGCCAAAGGCTTCTTGAGGGGAATGCTGTAACTTTGTGAGATGATATCACAGAACACAAAGAAGTTTCTCAGAAA
>NW_012107720.1:152646-153974 GCF_000951045.1 Mandrillus leucophaeus | reverse complement strand
GTTTCTCAGAAAGCTTTTTTCTCTTTGTTATCGGAGGATATTTAATTTGGCCCTATAGTCTTCAAATGGATCCGAAATATCTGTTCTCAGATTCCACAGAAATAAGGCTACCAAAGAGATCCACGAAATACAGATGTCACACTGTGAGTGGAAGTCACACATCACAAAGCAGTTTCTCAGAAAGCTTCTTTCCAGTATTTCTCTGAGGATATTTTCTTTTTCACCATGGCCCTCTATGGGCTTCCCAATATCACTTTGCGAATACCACCTGATCAGCCTTAGGGAGTGGCTTCTTGAGGGGAAGGCTCTATCTCTGTGAGATGAATTAACAGAACACTAAGCAGTTTCTCAGAAAGCTTCTTTCCAGATTTCATCTGAGGATATTTCCTTTTTCAACATAGCCCTCTATGGGCTTCCAAATATCAATTTGCAATCTCCACAACAACTGTCTTAGCGAAAGGCTTCTTGAGGGGAAAGATGTAACTTTGTCAGATGATATAATAGAACACAAAGAAGTTTCTCAGAAAACTTCTTTCTCTTTGTTATCGGAGGATATTTCCTTTCGCCCTACAGTCTTCAAAGGGATCCGAAATATCTGTTCTCAGATTTCACAGAAATAATGCTAACAAAGAGATCCACGAAATACAGATGTAACTCTGTGAGTGGAAGTCACACATCACAAAGCAGTTTCTCAGAAGGATTTTTTCCGGTTTTTCTCTGAGGATATTTTCTTTTTCTCCATAGCCCTCTATGGTCTTCCCAATATCACTTTGCAAATTCCACAAGAACAGGCTTCGCGAGCGGCTTCTTGAGGGAAAAGCTCTAACTCTGTGAATGAATTAACAGAACACTAAGCAGTTTCTCAGAAAGCTTCTTTCCAGTTTTTCTCTGACGATATTTTCTTTTTCACCATAGCCCTCTATGGGCTTCCCAATATCACTTTGCGAATCCCACCAGATCAGGCTTAGGGAGCGGCTTCTTGAGGGGAAAGCTCTAACTCTGTGAAATGAATTCACAGAACAGTAAGTAGTTTCTCAGAAAGCTTCTTTCCAGATTTCATCTCAGGATATTTCCTTTTTCACCAAAGCCCTCTTAGAGCTTCCAATTTCAACTTGCAAACTGCACACGAACTGTCTTAGCCAAAGGCTATTTGAGGGGAAAGCTGTAACTCTGTGAGATGATTTCACTGAACTCAAAGAGGTTTCTCAGAAAGCTTCTTTCTCTTTGTTATCGGAGGATATTTCCTTTGGCCCTGCAGTCTTAAAAAGAATACGAAATGTCTGTTCACAGCTTTCACAGATATAAGGCTAGCAAAGAGATTCACGAAA
>NW_012107720.1:152266-152504 GCF_000951045.1 Mandrillus leucophaeus | reverse complement strand
TAACTCTGTGAGATGATTTCACAGAACACTGAGCAGTTGCTCAGAAAGCTTCTTTCCAGATTTCATCTCAGGACATTTTCCTTTTCAACATAGCCCTCTATGGGATTCCAAATATCACTTTTCGAATTCCACAAGAACAGGCTTAGCGTGCGGCTTCCTGAGGGGAAAGGTGTAACTCTGTGAGATGATTTCACAGAGCACTAAGCAGTTTCTCAGAAAGCCTCTTTCCAGATTTAAT
>NW_012107720.1:151744-152216 GCF_000951045.1 Mandrillus leucophaeus | reverse complement strand
GCTGACCAGCACCAATCGTCCGGCACTCCCCAGTGAGATGAACCCAGTACCTCAGTTGAAAACGCAGAAATCACCGGTCTTTTGTGTCGCTAGTGCTAGGAGTTGGAGACTGGAGCTGTTCCTATTCGGCCATATTGCTCTTTCAGGGTAGCCCTGTATGGGCTTCCAAATATCACTTTGCCAATTCCTCAAGAGCAGGCTTAGCGAACGCCTTCTGGAGGGGAAACCTGTATCTCTGTGAGATGAATTAACACAACACTAAGCAGTTTCTCAGAAAGCTTCTTTCCAGATTTCATCTGAGGATATTTCCTTTTTCAGCGTAGCCCTCTATCGGAATCGAAATATCACTTTGCCAATTCCACAAGAACAGGCGTTTGGAAAGGCTTCTTGAGGGGAAAGCTGTAACTCTGTGAGATGATTTCACAGAACACAACGAAGTTTCTCAGAAAGCTTCTTTCTCTTTGTTATCGGA
>NW_012107720.1:150651-151694 GCF_000951045.1 Mandrillus leucophaeus | reverse complement strand
GAAGTTTCTCAGAAAGCTTCTTTCTCTTTGTTATCGGAGGGTAATTCTTTTGGCCCTAGAAATTTCAAAGGGATCCGAAATATCAGTTCTCAGATTCCACAGAAAAAAGGCTAGCAAACAGATCCACGAAATACAGATGTAACTCTGTGAGTGGAAGTCACACATCACAAAAGAGTTTCTCAGAAAATTTCTTTCCAGTTTTTCTCTGAGAATATTTTATTTTTCACCATAACCTTCTACGGCCTTCCAAATAGTACTTTGCCAATTCCACAAGAACAGTCGTAGCGAACGGTTTCTTGAGGGGAAAGCTGTAACTCTGTGAGATGAATTAACAGAACACTAAGCAGTTTCTCAGAAAGCTTCTTTCCAGATTTCATCTGAGGATATTTCCTTTTTCACCGTAGCGCTCTATGGGCATCCAAATATCACTTTGTGAATTCCACAAGAACAGGCTTAGCGAAAGGCTTCTTTAGGGGAGGGCTGTAACTCTGTGAGATGATTTCACAGAACACAAAGAAGTTTCTCAGAAAGCTTCTTTCTCTTTGTTTTCGGAGGATATTTCCTTTGGCCCCATAATCTTCAAAGTGATCCGAAATATCAGTTCTCAGATTTCAGAGAAATAAGGCTAGCAAACAGATCCACGAAATACAGATGTAACTCTGTGAGTGGAATTCACACATCTCAAGCAGTTTCTCAGAAAGCTTCTTTCCACTTTTTCTCTGAGGATATTCTGTTTTTCACCATAGCCCTCTGTGGGTTTTCAAATATCACTTTGCCAATTCCACAAGAACAGGCTTAGCGAACCGCTTCTTGAGTGGAAAGCTCTAACTCTGTGAGATGAATTGACAGAACACTAAGCAGTTTCTCAGAAAGCTTCTTTCCAGCTTTCTTCTGAAGATATTTACTTTTTCAACATAGCCCTGTATGGGCATCGAAATATCACTTTGCTAATTCCACAAGAACAGGCTAAGCGAAAGACTTCTTAAGGGCAAAGCTGTAACTCTGTGAGATGATTTCACAGAACACAAAGAAGTTTCTCAGAA
>NW_012107720.1:148721-150601 GCF_000951045.1 Mandrillus leucophaeus | reverse complement strand
AAAGCTTCTTTCTCTTTGTTATCGGAGGATATTTCCTTTGGCCCTAGAGTCTTCAAAGGGATCCGAAATATCAGTTCTCAGATTTCAGAGAAATAAGGCTAGCAAACAGATCCACGAAATACAGATGTAACTATGTGAGTGGAATTCACACATCTCAAGCAGTTTCTCAGAAAGCTTCCTTCCAGTTTTTCTCGGAGGATATTCTGTTTTTCACCCTAGCCCTCTGGGTTTTCAAATATCACTTTGCCAATTCCACAAAAACAGGCTTAGCGAACAGCTTCTTGAGCGGAAAGCTGTAACTCTGTGAGATGAACTAACAGAACACTAAGCAGTTTCTCAGAAAGCTTCTTTCAGCTTTCTTCTGAGGATATTTACTTTTTCAACATAGCCCTGTATGGGCATCGAAATATCACTTTGCCAATTCCACAAGAACAGGCTTGGCGAAAGTCTTCTTAAGGGGAAAGCTGTAACTCTGTGAGATGATTTCACAGAACACAAAGAAGTTTCTCAGAAAGCTTCTTTCTCTTTTTTATCGGAGTATATTTCCTTTGGCCCTACAGTCTTCAAAGGGATTCGAAATTTCAGTTCTCAGATTCCACAGAAATAAGCTAGCAAACAGATCCACGAAATACAGATGTAACTCTGTGAGTGGAAGTCACGCATCCCAAAGCAGTTTCTCAGGAAGCTTCTTTCCAGATTTCATCTGAGGATATTTCCTTTTTCACCGTAGCCCTCTATGGGCATCGAAATATCACTTTGACAATTGCACAATAACAGGCGTTTGGAAAGGCTTCTTGAGGGCAAAGCTATAACTCCGTGAGATGATTTCACAGAACACAACGAAGTTTCTGAGAAAGCTTCTTTCTCTTTGTTATCGGAGGATAATTCCTTTGGCCGTAGAAACTTCAAAGGGATCCGAAATATCAGTTCTCAGATTCCACAGAAATAACGCTAGCAAACAGATCCAGGAAATACAGATGTAACTCTGTGAGTGGAAGTAACACATCACAAAGCATTTTCTCAGAATGCTTCTCTCCAATTTTTTCTCTGAGGATATTCTCTTTTTCACCATAGCCCTTTATGGACTTCCAAGTATCACTTTGTCAATGCCACAAGTACAGACTTAACGAATGGCTTCTGGAACGGAAAGCTGTTACACTGTGAGATGAATTAACAGAACACTAAGTAGTTTCTCAGAAAGCTTCTTTCCAGATTTCATGTGAGGATATTTCCTTTTTCACCTTAGCCTTCTAGGCGCATCGAAATATCACTTTGACAATTCCACAAGAACAGGCTTAGCGACAGGCTTCTTGAGGGGAAAGCTGTAACTCTGTGAAATCATTTCATAGGACACAAAGAAGTTTCTCAGAAAGCTGCTTTCTCTTTGTTATCGGAGGATATTTCCTTTGGCCCTATAGTCTTCAAAGGGATCCGACTCAGATTTCGCAGAAGTAAGGCTAGCAAACAGATCCACGAAATACAGATGTAACTCTTTGAGTGGAGGTCTCACATCACAAAGCAGTTTCTCAGAAAGCTTCTTTCCAGTTTTTCCCTGAGGATAGTCTGTGTTTCACCATAGCCCTCTATAGCCTTCCAAATATCACTTTCCCAATTCCACAAGAACAGGCTTAGCGAACGGCTTCTGGAGGGAAAAGCTTTAACTCAGTGAGATGCATTAGCAGAACACTAAGCAGTTTCTCAGAAACCTTCTTTCCAGATTTCATCTGAGGATATTTCCTTTTTCAGGGTAGCCCCCTATAGGCATCAGAATACCACTTTGCCAAATACACAGGAAGAGGCTTATGGAAAGGCTTCTTGAGGGGAAAGCTGTAACTCTGTGAGATGATTTCACAGAACACAAAGAAGTTTCTCAGAAAGCT
>NW_012107720.1:147480-148551 GCF_000951045.1 Mandrillus leucophaeus | reverse complement strand
GCTTAGCGAACGGCTTCTGAAGCGGAAAGCTGTAACTCTGTGAGATGAATTAACAGAACACTTTGCAGTTTCCCGGAAAGCTTTTTTCCAGATTTCATCTGAGGATATTCCTTTTTCAGCGTAGCCCTCTGTGGGCAACGAAATATCACTTGGCCAATTCCACAAGAAAAGGCTTAGAGAAAGTCTTCTTCAGGAGAAAGCCGTAACTCTGTGAGATGATTTCACAAAGCACAAAGAAGTTTCTCAGAAAGCTTCTTTCTCTTTGTTATCGGAGGATATTTCCTTTGGCCCTATATTCTTCAAAGGGATCGGAAATATCAGTTCTCAGATTCCACAGAAATAAGGCTAGCAAACAGATCCACGAAATACAGATGTAACTCTGTGAGTGGAAGTCGCACATCACAAAGCAGTTTCTCAGAAAGCTTCTTCCCAGTGTTTCTCTGAGGATACTCTCTTTTTCACCATAGCCCTCTATGGGATTTCAAATATCACTTTGCCTATTCCACAAGAACAGGTTTAGCGAACGACTTCTTGAGGGGAAAGCTGTAACTCTGTGAGATGAATTGACAGAACACTAAGCAGTTTCTCAGAAAGCTTCTTTCCAGATTTCATGTGAGGATATTTCCTTTTTCAGCGTAGCCCTCTATGGTCATCGAAATATCACTTTTCCAATTCCTCAAGAAGAGGCTTAGTGAAAGGCTTCTTGAGGGGAAAGCTGTAACTCTGTGAGATGATTTCACAGAACACAAAGAAGTTTCTCAGATAGCTTCTTTCTCTTTGTTAACGGAGGATAATTCCTTTGGCCCTATTGTCTTCAAAGGGATCCGAAATATCAGTTCTCAGATTCCACAGATATAAGGCTAGCAAAGAGATCCAGGAAATACAGATGTAACTCTGTGAGTGGAAGTCACACATCAAAAAACGTTTCTTAGAAGGCTTCTTTCCAGTTTTTCTCTGAGGATATTCTCTTTTTCACCATAGCCCTGAATGGGCTTCCAAATATCACTTTGCCAATTCCACGAGAACAGGCTTAGCGAACGACTTCTGGAGGGGAAAGCTGTAATTCCGTGA
>NW_012107720.1:146133-146475 GCF_000951045.1 Mandrillus leucophaeus | reverse complement strand
TGAATTAACAGAACACTAAGCAGTTTCTCAGGAAGCTTCTTTCCTGCTTTCTTGTGAGGATATTTACTTTTTCAACATAGCCCTGTGTGGGCATCGAAATATCACTTTGTCAATTCCACAAGAACAGGCTTAGCGAAAGTCTTCTTAAGGGGAAAGCTGTAATTCTTTGAGATGATTTCACAGAACACAGAGAAATTTCTCAGAAAGCTTCTTTCTCTTTGTTTTCGGACGATATTTCTGTTGGCCCTATAGTCTTCAAAGGGATCTGTAATATCAGTTCTCAGATTCCACACAAATAAGGCTAGCAAACAGACCCACGAAATACAGATGTAACTCTGTGAG
>NW_012107720.1:145239-145947 GCF_000951045.1 Mandrillus leucophaeus | reverse complement strand
TTTCTCAGAAAGCTTCTTTCCAGATTTCATCTGAGGATATTTCCTTTTTCACCGTAGCCCTCTATGGGCATCGAAGTATCACTTTGCCAATTCCACAAGAACAGGCTAAGCGAAAGGCTTCTTGAGGGGAAAGCTGTAACTCTATGAGATGATTTCACAGAACACAATGAAGTTTCTCAGAAAGCTTCTTTCTCTTTGTTATCGGAGGATATTTCCTTTAGCCCTATAGTCTTGAAAGGGATCCGAAATATCAGTTCTCACATTCCACAGAAATAAGGGTAGCAAACAGATCCAGGAAATACAGATGTTATACTGTGAGTGGAAGTCACACATCACAAAACAATGTCTCAGAAAGCTTCTTTCCAGTTTTTCTGTCAGGATATTCTCTTTTTCACCACAGCCCTCTATGGGCTTCCAAATATCACTTTGCCAATTCTACAAGAACAGGATTAGCGAATGGCTTCTTGAGGGGAAGGCTGTAACTCTGTGAGATGAATTAACAGGACACTAAGCAGTTTCTCAGAAAGCTTCTTTCCAGATTTCATTTGAGTATAATTCCTTTTTCAGCGTAGCCCTCTATGGGCTTCCAAATATCAATTTGCCAATTCCACATGAACAGGCTTAGCGAACGGCTTCTGGAGGGGAAAGCTGTAACTCTGTGAGATGAATTAACAGAACACGAAGCAGTTTTTCAGAAAGCTTCTTTCC
>NW_012107720.1:143629-145189 GCF_000951045.1 Mandrillus leucophaeus | reverse complement strand
AGTTTCTCAGAAAGCTTCTTTCCAGTTTTTCTCTGAGGATATTCTCTTTTTCACCATAGCCATCTATGGGCTTCCAAATATCACTTTGCGAATTCCACAAGAACAGGCTCAGCGAGCGGCTTCTTGAGGGGAAATCTGTAACTCTGTGAGATAAATTAACAAAACACTTAGCACTTTCCCAGAAAGTTCTTTCCAGATTTCATCTGAGGATATTTCCGTTTTCACCATAGCCCTCCATGGGCTTCCATATATTACTTTGAAAATTGCACAAAAAAGGGTTTAGCGAAAGGCTTCTTTAGGGGAAAAGTGTAACTCTGCGAGAGGATTTCACAGAACACAAAGAAGGCTCTCAGAAAGCGTCTTTCTCTTTGTTATCGGAGGATATTTCCTTTGGCCCTATAGTCTTCAAAGGAATCCGATATATCAGTGCTCAGATTCCACAGAAATAAGCAAAAGATCCACGAAATACAGATGTAACTCTGTGAGTGGAAGTCACACATCACAAAGCAGTTTCTCAGAAAGCTTCTTTCCAGATTTCATCTGAGGATATTTCCTTTTTCACCATAGCCCTCTATGGGCTTCCAAATATCACTTTGCAATTCCACAAGAACAGGCTAAGCGAACGGCTTCTTGAGGGGAAAGCTGTAATTCTGTGAGATGAATTAACAAAACACTAAGCAGCTTCTCAGAAAGCTTTTTTCCAGTTTTCATCTGAGGATATTTCCTTTTTCACCATACCTCTCCATGGGTTTCCAAATATCACTTTGCAAATTCCACAAGAACACTCCTAGCGAAAGGCTTCTTGAGGGGAAAGCGGTAACTCTGTAAGACGATTTCAGAGAACACAAAGAAGTTTCACAGAAGGCTTCTTTCTCTTTATTATCGGAGGATATTTCCTTTGGCATTATAGTCTTCAAAGGGATCCGAAATATCAGTTCTCAGATTCCACAGAAATAAGGCTAGCAAACAGATCCACGAAATTCAGCTGTAACTCTGTGAGTGGAAGTCACAGATGAGAAAGCCGTTTTTCAGAAAGCTTCTTTCCAGTTTTTCCCTTTGGATATTTCTTTTTCACCTAAGCCCTCCATGGGCTTCCAAATATCCCTTTGCAAATTCCACAACAATAGGCTTAGTGAAAGGCTTCTTGACGGGAAAGCTTTAAATGTGTGACATGATTTCACAGAACACAAAGAAGTTTCTCAGAAAGCTTCTTTCACTTTGTTATCGGAGGATATTTCCTTTGGCCCTATAGTCTTCAAAGGAATCCGAAATATCAGTTCTCATATTCCACAGAAATAAGGCTAGCAAACAGATCTACGAAATACAGCTGTAACTCTGTGAGTGGAAATCACACAACACAAAGCAGTTTCTCAGAAAGCTTCTTTCCAGTTTTTCTCTGAGTGTATTTTCTTTTTCACCGTAGCCCTCTATGGGCTTCCAAATATCACTTTGAAAATTCCACAAGAACAGGCTTAGCGAACGGCTTTTGGAGGGGAAAGCTGTAACTCTGTGAGATGAATTAACAGAACACTAAGCAGTTTCTCAGAAAGCTTCTTTCCA
>NW_012107720.1:137044-138499 GCF_000951045.1 Mandrillus leucophaeus | reverse complement strand
TTTTTCACCATAGTCCTCCATGGGCTTCCATATATCACTTTCAAATTCCACAAGAACTGCCTTAGCGAAAGGTTTCTTGAGGGGAAAGCTGTAACTCTGTGAGAGGATTTCACAGAAAACAAAGAAGTTTCTCAGAAAGCTTCTTTCTTTTTGTTATCGGAGGATATTTCCTTTGGCCCTATAGTCTTCAAAGGAATCGAAATATCCGTTCTCAGATTCCACTGAAATAAGGCTAACAAACAGATCCACCAAATGCAGCTGTAACTCTGTGAGTGGAAGTCAGACATCACAAAGCAGTTTCTCAGAAGGTTTCTTTCAAGTTTTTCTCTGAGGATATTTTCTTTTTCACCATAGCCCTCTTGGGGTTCGAAATATCACTTTGCAAATTCCACAAGAGCAGGCTTAGCTAACGGCTTCTTGAGGGGAAAGTTGTAACTCTGTGAGATGAATTAACAGAACACTTAGCAGTTTCTCAGAAAGCTTCTTTCCAGTTTCCATCTGAGGATATTTCATTTTTCACCATAGCCCTCCGTGGGCTTCCAAATATCAATTTGCAAATTCCACAAGAACACTCTTAGCGAAAGGCTTCATGAGGGAAAACTGTAACTGTGTGGGAGGATTCCACAGAACACAAAGAAGTTTCTCAAAAAGCTTCTTTCTCTTTGTTATCGGAGGATATTTCCTTTGTCTCTATAATTTTGAAATGGATCCGAAATATCATTTCTCAGATTCCACAGAAATAAGGCTAGCAAACAGATCCAAGAAATACAGCTCTAACTCTGTGAGAGGAAATCACACCTCACAATGCTGTTTCTCAGAAAGCTTCTTTCCAGTTTTTCTCTGAGGATATTTTCTTTTTCGTCACTACCCTCCATGGGCTTCCAAATATGACTTTGCATATTCCACAAGAAGTGTCTTAGGGAAAGACTTCTTGAGGGGAAAGCTGTAACTCTGTGAGAGGGTTTCACAGATCACAAAGAAGCTTCTCAGAAAGCTTCTAATTTTTTGTTAACGGAGGATATTTCCATTGGCCCTATAGTCTTCAAAGGAATTCGAAATATCTGTTCTCAGATTCCACAGAAATAAGACTCACAAAGAGATCCAAGAAATACAGCTGTAACTCTGTGAGTGTGAGTCACACATCACAAAACAGTTTCTCAGAAACCTTCTTTCCAGTTTTTCTCTGAGGATATTTTCTTTTTCACCACAGTCCTCTATCGGTTTCCAAATATCACTTTGCAAATTGTACAAGAACGGGCTTAGCGAACGTCTTCCTGAGGGGAAAGCTGCAACTTTGTGAGATGAATTAACAGAACACTAGGCAGTTTCTCAGAAAACTTCTTTCCAGTTTTCATCTGAGGATATTTCCTTTTTCACCATAGCCCACCATTGGCTTCCAAATATCACTTTGCAAATTCCACAAAAACACTCTTAGCGATAGGCTTCTGGAGGGGA
>NW_012107720.1:130478-132973 GCF_000951045.1 Mandrillus leucophaeus | reverse complement strand
CTCAGAAAGCTTCTTTCCAGTTTTCATCTGAGGATATTTCATTTTTCACCATAACCCTCCTTGGGCTTCGAAATATCACTTGGCAAATTCCGCAAGAACAGTCTCAGCGAAAGGCTTCTTGAGAGGAAAGCTTTAACTCTGTGAGAAGATTTAACAGAACACAAAGAAGCTTCTCAGAAAGCTTCTCTCTCTTTGTTATCGGAGAATATTTCCTTTGGACCTATAGTCTTCAAAGGAATCCGAAATATCAGTTCTCAGATTCCACAGATATAAGGCTAGCAAATAGATCCACGAAATACAGCTGTAACTCTGTGAGAGGAAATCACACCTCACAATGCTGTTTCTCAGAAAGCTTCTTTCCAGTTTTTCTCTGAGGATATTTTCTTTTTCATCACTGCCCTCCATGGGCTTCCAAATACGACTTTGCAAATTCCACAAGAAGTGTCTTAGAGAAAGGCTTCTTGAGGGGAACGCTGTATCTCTGTGAGAGGGTTTCACAGAATACAAAGAAGTTTCTCAGAAAGCTTCTAATTCTTTGTTAACGGAGGATATTTCCTTTGGCCCAATAGTCTTCAAAGGGATCCGAAATATCAGTTCTCAGATTCCACAGAAATAAGGCTCGCAAAGAGATTCAAGAAATACAGCTGTAACTCTGTGAGTGGAAGTCACACATCAC
The DNA here is from genome assembly GCF_000951045.1 of Mandrillus leucophaeus. Classification (NCBI taxonomy): domain Eukaryota; kingdom Metazoa; phylum Chordata; class Mammalia; order Primates; family Cercopithecidae; genus Mandrillus; species Mandrillus leucophaeus. Next base: position 132,297 of record NW_012107720.1, on the reverse strand, counting down.
AAAACAGTTTCTCAGAAAGCTTCTTTCCAGTTTTTCTCTGAGGATATTTTCTTTTTCAGCATAGCCCTCTATGGACTTCCAAATATCGTTTTGCAAATTGTGCAAGAACAGGCTTAGTGAACGGCTTCCTGAGGGGAAAGCTGCAACTTCGTGAGATGAATTAACACGACACTAAGCTTTTTCTCAGAAAACTTCTTTCCAGTTTTCATCTGAGGATATTTCCTTTTTCACCGTAGCCCTCCATTGGCTTCCAAATATCACTTTGCAAACTCCACAACAACACTCTTAGCGACAGGCTTCTGGAGGGAAGAGCTGTAACTCTGTGAGAGGATTTCACAGAACACAAAGAAGTTTCTCAGAAAGCTTCTTTCTCTTTGTTATCGGAGGATATTTCTTTTGGCCCTAGGTCGTAAAAGGAATCCGAAATACCAGTTCTCAGATTAGACAGAAATAAGGCCAGCAGACAGATCCCCGAAATACAGCTGTAACTCTCTGAGTGGATGTCACACATCACAAAGCAGTTTCTCAGAAAGCTTCTTTCCAATTTTCATCTAATGATATTTCCTTTTTCACCATAGCACTCCATGAGCTTGCAAATATCACTTTGCAAATTCCACAAGAACAGTCTAAGCAAAAGGCTTCTTGAGGGGAAAGCTGTAATTCTGTGAGATGCTTTCACAGAACACAAAGAAGTTTCTCAGAAAGCTTCTTTCTCTTTGTTATCGGAGGATATTTCGTTTGGCCCTGTAGTCTTCAAACGGATAAGAAATATCAGTGCTCAGATTCCAGAGAAATAAGGCTAGCAAACAGATCCAAGAAACACAGCTGTAACTCTGTGAGTGGAAGTCACACATCACAAAGCATTTTCTCAGAAAGCTTGTTTCCAGTTTTTCTCTGAGGATATTTTCACTTTCAATATAGCCCTCTATGGGCTTCCAAATATCACTTTGCAAATTTCACAAGAACAGGCTTAGCGAAAGGCTTCTAGAGGGGAAAGCTGTAACTCTGTAAGATGAATTATCAGAACACTAAGCAGTTTCTCAGAAAGCTTCTTTCCAGTTTTCATCTGAGGATATTTCCTTTTTCATCATAGCCCTCCATGGGCTTCCAAATATCACTTTGAAAATTACACAAGAATAGTCTTAGCGAAAGGCTTCTTGAGGGGAAAGCTGTAACCCTGTGAGATGATTTCAGAGAACACAAAGAAGTTTCTCAGAAAGCTTCTTCCTCTTTGTCATTGGAGGATATTTCCTTTGGCCCTATAGTCTTCAGTTCTCAGATTCCACAGAAATAAGGCTAGCCAACAGATCCACTAAATACAGCTGTAACTCTGTGAGTGGAAGTCACACATCACAAAGCAGTTTCTCAGAAAGCTTCTTTCCAGTTTTTCTCTGAGGATATTTACTTTTTCACCATAGCCCTCTATTGGCTTCCAAATATCACATTGCAAATTCCCCAGGAACAGGCTTAGCGAACGGCTTCTTAAGGGAAAAGCTGTTACTCTGTGAGATGAATTAACAGAACACCAAGCAGTTTCTCAGAAAGGTTCTTCCCAGTTTTCATCTGAGGATATTTTCTTTTTCACCATAGCCCTCCATGGACTTCCAAATCTCACTTTCCATATTCCACAACAAGAGTCTAATCAAAAGGCATCTTGAGAGCAAAGCTGTAACTCTGTGAGATGCTTTCACAGAACACAAAGAAGTTTCTCAGAAAGCTTCTTTGTCTTTGATATCGGAGGATATTTAATTTGGCCCTGTAGTCTTCAAAGGGATTCGAAATATCAGTGCTCAGATTTCACAGAAATAAGGCTAGCAAA
>NW_012107720.1:128644-130327 GCF_000951045.1 Mandrillus leucophaeus | reverse complement strand
TCTATGGGATTCCAAATATCATTTTGAAAATTCCCCAAGAACAGGCTTAGCGAACGACTCTTGAGGGGAAAGCTGCAACTCTCTGAAATGAATTAAGAGAACACTAAGCAGATTCTCATAAAGCTTCTTTCCAGTTTTCATCTGAGGATATTTCCTTTTTCACAATAGCCCTCCGTGGGCTTCCATATATCACTTTGCAAATTCCACAAGAACAATCATAGCGAAAGGCTTCTTGAGAGGAAAGCAGTAACTCTGTGAGAGGATTTCACAGAACACAAAGAAGTTTCTCACAAAGCTTCTTTCTCTTTGTTATCGGAGGATATTTCCTTTGGCCCTATATTCTTCAAAGGAATCCAAAATATCAGTTCTCAGGTTCTACAGAAATAAGGCTAGCAAACATATCCAAATAATACAGCTGTAACTCTGTGAGTGGAAATCACACATCACAAAGCAGTTTCTCAGAAAGCTTCTTTCCAGTTTTTCTCTGAGAATATTTTCTTTTTCACCATTGCCCTCTATGGGCTTCCAAATATCACTTTGCAAATTCCACAAGAACAGGCTTAGGGAATGGCTATTTGAGGATAAAGCTGCAACTCTGTGAGATGAATGAACAGAATACTAAGCAGTTTCTCAGAAAGCTTCTTTCCAGTTTTCATCTGAGATTGTTTCCTTTTTCAGCATAGCGCTCCATGGGCTTCCTATATCACATTCCAAATTCCACAGGAGCTGTCTTAGCGAAAGACATCTTGGGCGGAAAACTGTAACTCTGTGAGGGGATTACACAGAACACAAAGAAGTTTCTCAGAAAGCTTCTTTCAGTTTATTTTCGGAGGATATTTCCTTTGGCCCTATAGTCTTCAAAGGCATCCGAAATATCAGTTCTCAGATTCCAGAGAAATAAGGCTAGCAATCAGGTCTACGAAAAACAGCTGTAACTCTGTGAGTGGAAGTCACACATCACAAAGCAGTTTCTCAGAAAGCTTCTTTCCAGATTTTCTCTAAGGATATTTTCACTTTCAAAATAGCCCTCTATGGGCTTCCAAATCTCACCTTGCAAACTCCACAAGAACAGGCTTAGCGAACGGCTTCTAGAAGGGAAAGCTGTAACTCTGTTAGCTGAATTAACAGAACACTAAGCAGTTTCGCAGAAAGCTTCTTTACAGTTTTCATCTGAGAATATTTTCTTTTTCACCGTAGCCCTCCAGGGGCTTCCAAATATCACTTTGCAAATTCCACAAGAACTGTCTTAGCGAAAGGCTTCTTGAGGGGAAAGCTGTAAGTCTGTGAGATGACTTCACAGAACACAAAGAAGTTTCACAGAAAGCTTCTTTCTCTTTGTTATCGTGGGATATTTCCTTTGGCCCTATATCTTCAAAGGGATCCGGAATATCTGTTCTCAGATTCCACAGAAATAAGGCTAGCAAACAGTTCCACGAAATACAGATTTAACTCTGTGAGTGGAAGTCACACATCACAGAGCAGTTTCTCAGAAATCTTCTTTCCAATTTTTCTCTGAGGATATATTCTTTTTCACCATAGCCCTCTATTGTCTTCCAAATATCACTTTGCAAATTCCAAAAGAACTGTCTTAGAGAAAGGCTTCTTGAAGAGAAAGCTGTCAATCTGTGAGATGATTTCACAGAACACAAAGAAGTTTCTCAGAAAGCTTCTTTCTCTTTGTTA
>NW_012107720.1:125119-125557 GCF_000951045.1 Mandrillus leucophaeus | reverse complement strand
ATGAAATATGGAAAGAAGCTTTCGGAGAAACTGCTTACTGTTCTGTTAATTCATCTCACAGAGTTACAGGTTTCCCCTCCAGAAGCCACTCGCTAAACATCTTCTTGTGGAATTCGCAAAGTGATATTTGGAAGCCCATAGAGGGTTATCGTGAAAAAGAAAATAACCTCAGAGAAACACTGGAAAGAAACTTTCTGAGAAACTGCTTTTTGATGTGTGATTTCCACTGACAGAGTTACATCTCTATTTCGTGGATCTCTTTGCTAGCTTATTTCAGTGGAATCTGAGAACAGATATTTCAGATCCCTTTGAAGACTATAGGGCCAAAGGAAATACCCTCTGTTAACAAAGAGAAAGACGCTTTCTGAGAAACTTCTTTGTGTTCTGTGAAATCATCTCACAGAGTTACAGCTTTCCCCTCAAGAAGCCTTTCGCTAA
>NW_012107720.1:123938-125069 GCF_000951045.1 Mandrillus leucophaeus | reverse complement strand
GATCCGAAATATCTGTTCTCAGATTCCACAGAGATAAGGCGAGCAAAGAGATCCACGAAATACAGATGTAACTCTGTGAGTGGAAGTCACACATCACAAACCAGTTTCTCAGAAAGCTTCTTTCCAGTTTTTCTCTGAGGATATTTTCTTTTTCATCAGAGACCTCTATGAGCTTCCCAATATCACTTTGCGAATTCCACCAGATCAGGCTGAGGGAGCGGCTTCTTGAGGTGAAAGCTCTAACTCCGACAGATGAATTCACATAACACTGAGCAGTCTCTCAGAAAGCTTCTTTCCAGATTTCATCTGTGGATATTTCCTTTTTCACCAAAGCCCTCTAGGGGCTTGCAAATATCACTTTGCGAATTCCACAATAACAGGCTTAGCGAACGGATTCTTGAGGGGAAAGCTGTAATTCTGTGAGATGAAGTAACAGAACACTAAGAAGTTGCTCGGAAAGCTTCTTTCCAGATTTCATCTCAGGATATTTCCTTTTTCACCATAGCCCTCTACGGGCTTGTAAATATCACTTTGAAAACTCCATAAGAACTGTCTTAGCGAAAGTCTCCTTGAGGAGAAAGCTGTAACTCTGTGAGATGATTTCACAGAACATAGAGAAGTTTCTCATAAAACTTCTTTCTCTTTGTTTTCGGAGGATATTTCCTTTGGCCCTGTAGTCTTCAAAGGGATCCGAAATATCTGTTCTCAGATTCCACAGCCAAAAGGCTAACAAAGAGATCCACGAAATATAGATGTAACTCTGTGAAAGTCACACATCACAAAGTAGTTTCTCAGAAAGCTTCTTTCCAATTTTCCTCTTAGGATATTTTCTTTTTCACCGCAGCCCTCTATGGGCTTCCCAATATCACTTTGCAAATTCCACAAGAACAGGCTTAGCGAAGGGCTTCTTGAGGGGAAAGGTGTAACTCTGTGAAATGATATCACAGAAAACTAAGCAGTTGCTCAGAAAGCTTCTTTCCAGATTTCATCTGAGGATATTTCCTTTTTCACCGTAGCCCTCTATGGGCTTCCAAATATCAATTTGCCAATTCCACAAAAACTGTCTTAGCGAAAGGCTTCTTGAGGGGAAAGCTGTAACTCTGTGAGATGATTTCACAGAACACAAAGAAG
>NW_012107720.1:123373-123795 GCF_000951045.1 Mandrillus leucophaeus | reverse complement strand
TGAGGATATTTTCTTTTTCACCATAGACCTCCATGGGCTTCCAAATATCACTTTGCGAATTCCACAAGAACAGGCTTAGCGAGCGGCTTTTGAGGAGAAAGGTGTAACTCTGTCAGATGAATTATCACAACACTAAGCAGTTTCTCAGAAAGCTTCTTTTGAGGTTTCGTGTGAGGGTATCTCTTTTTTCACCATAGCCCACTATGGGCTTACAAATAACACTTTGTGAATTCCACAAGAACAGTCTCAGCGAGCAGCCTCTTGAGGAGAAAGCTGTAACTCTGTGAGATGATTTCACAGAACACTAAGCAGTTCCTCAGAAAGCTTCTTTCCAGATTTCATCTGAGGATATTTCCTTTTTCACCATAGCCCTTTAAGGGCTTCCAAATATCACTTGGAAAATTCCACAAGAACTGTCTTAG
>NW_012107720.1:121696-123323 GCF_000951045.1 Mandrillus leucophaeus | reverse complement strand
TTCTTGAAGGGAAAGATGTAACTCTGTGAGATGATTTCACAGAACACAAAGAAATTTCTCAGAAAGCTTCTTTCTCTTTGTTATCGGAGGAGATTTCCTTTGGCCCTGTCGTCTTCAAAGGTGTCCGAAATATCTGTTCTCAGATTCCACAGAAAGACGGCTAGCAAAGAGATCCACGAAATACAGATGTAACTCTGTGAGTGGAAGTCACACAACACAAAGCAGTTTCTCAGAAACCTTCTTTCCAGTTTTTCTCTGAGTATATTTTCTTTCTCACCATTGCCCTCTAAGGGCTTCCCAATATCACTTTGCGAATTCCACAAGCACAGGCTTTCCGAGCGGCTTCTTGAGGGGAAAGCTCTAACTCTGTGAGATGAATTAACAGAACCCTAAGCAGTTGCTCAGAAAGCTTATTTCCAGATTTCATCTGTGGATGTTTCCTTTTTCACCGTAGGCCTCTATGGGCTTCCAAATATCACTTTGTCAATTCCACAAGAACTGTCTTAGCGAAAGGCTTCTTGACGGGAAAGCTGTAACTCTGTTAAACGATTTCACAGAACACAAAGAAGTTTCTCAGAAAGCTTCTTTCTCTTTGTTACCGGAGGATATTTCTTTTGGCCCTATAGTCTTCTAAGTGATCCGAAATATCTGTTCTGAGATTCCACAGAAATAAGGCTAGCAAAGAGATCCACAAAATGCAGATATAACTTTGTGAGTGGAAGTCACACATCACAAAGCAGTTTCTCAGAAAGCTGCTTTCCAGTTGTTTTTGAGGATATTTTCTTTTTCACCATAGCCCTCTAAGGGCTTCCAAATATCACTTTGCGAATTCTAGAAGAACAGGCTTAGCGAGCGGCTTTTCAGGGGAAAGCTGTGATTCTGTGAGATGAAATAACAGAACAGTAAGCAGTTTCTCAGAAAGCTTCTTTCCAGTTTTCGTGTGAGGATATTTCCGTTTTCACCATAGCCCTCTATGGGCTTCCCAATATCACTTTGTGAATTTCACAACAACAGACTCAGTGAGCGGCTTCTTGAGGGGAAAGATTTAACTCTGTGAGATGAATTAACAGAACACTAAGCAGGTTCTCAGAAAGCTTCTTTCCAGATTTCATCTGAGGATATTTCCTTTTTCACCATAGCCCACTATGGACTTCCAAATATCACTTTGCAAATTCCAAAAGAACTGTCTTAGCGTAAGACTTCTTGATGGGAATGCTGTAACTTTGTGAGATGATTTCACAGAACACAAAGAACTTTCTCAGAAAGCTTCTTTCTCTTTGCTAACGGAGGATATTTCCTTTGGCCGTAGGGTCTTCAAAGGGATCCGAAATATTTGTTCTCAGATTCCACAGAAAAAAGGCTAGCAAAGAGATACACGAAATACAGATGTAAGTCTGTGAGTGGAAGTCACACATCACAAAGCAGTTTCTCAGAAAGCTTCTTTCCTTTTTTTTTCTGAGGACATATTTTTTTCACCATAGCCCTCTATGGGCTTCCCAATATCACTTTGCCAATTCCACAACAACAGGCTTAGCGAGCGCCTTCCTGAGGGGAAAGCTCTAACTCTGTGAGATGAATTAACAGAACACTAAGCACTTTCTCAGAAAGCTTCTTTCCAGATTTCATC
>NW_012107720.1:121230-121644 GCF_000951045.1 Mandrillus leucophaeus | reverse complement strand
CACAAGAACTGTCTTAGCGAAAGGCTTCTTGACGGGAAAGCTGTAACTCTGTTAAATGATTTCACAGAACTCAAAGAAGTTTCTCAGAAAGCTTCTTTCTCTTTGTTACCGGAGGACATTTCTTTTGGCCCTATAGTCTTCTAAGGGATCCGAAATATCTGTTCTGAGATTCCACAGAAATAAGGCTAGCAAAGAGATCCACAAAATGCAGATGTAACTTTGTGAGTGGAAGTCACACATCAGAAAGCAGTTTCTCAGAAAGCTGCTTTCCAGTTCTTTTTGAGGATATTTTGTTTTTCACCATAGCCCTCTAAGGGCTTCCAAATATCACTTTGCGAATTACACAAGAACAGGCGTAGCGAGCGGCTTCTTGAGGGGAAAGCTGTAACTCTGTGAGATGAATTAAGAGAACAC
>NW_012107720.1:120029-120354 GCF_000951045.1 Mandrillus leucophaeus | reverse complement strand
GAGATGATTTCACAGAAAAAGAAGAAGTTTCTCAGAAAGCTTCTTTCTCTTTGTTATCGGAGGATGTTTACTTCTGTCCTGTAGTTTCCAAAGGGATCCGAAATATCTGTTCTCAGATTCCACAGAAAAAAGGCTAGCAAAGACATATACGAAATACAGACGTAACTCTGTGAGTGTAAGTCACACATGATAAAGCAGTTTCTCAGAAAACTTCTTTCCAGCTTTTCTCTGAGGATACTTTCTTTTTCACTGTAGCCCTCTATGGGCTTCCAAATATCACTTTGCGAATTCCACAAGAACAGGCTTAGTGAGCGGCTTCTTGAGG
>NW_012107720.1:118633-119979 GCF_000951045.1 Mandrillus leucophaeus | reverse complement strand
AGCAAAGAGATCCACGAAATAGAGTTGTAACTCTGGGAGTGGAAGTCACACGTCACAAAGCAGTTTCTCAGATAGCTTCTTTCCAGTTTTTCTCTGAGTCTCATTTCTTCTTCACCATAGCCCTCTATGGGATTCCAAATATCACTTTTCGAATTCCACAGGAACAGGCTTACCGAGTGACTTCTTGAGGAGAAAGCTGTAACTCAGTGAGATGATTTCACAGAACACTAAGCAGTTTCTCAGAAAGCTTCTTTCCAGATTTCAACTGACGATATTTCCTTTTTCAACATAGCCCTCTACGAGCTTCCAAATATCAATTTGCAAACTTCTCAAGAACTGTCCTAGCGAAAGACTTCTTAATGGGACAGCTGTAATCCTGTGAGATTATTTCACAGAATACAAAGAAGTTTCCCAGAAAGCTTCTTTCTCTTTGTTATCGTAGGATATTTCCTTTGTCCCTATAGTGTCCAAAGGGATCTGAAATATCTGTTCTCAGATTCCACAGAAATAAGGCTAGCAAAGAAATCCAGAAATACAGATGTAGCTCTGTGAGTTTAAGTCACACATCACAAAGTAGTTTCTCGGAAAGCTTCTTTCCAGTTTTTCTCTGAGGATACGTTCTTTTTCACCATAGCCCTCCATGGGCTTCCCAATATCATTTTGCGATTTCCACAAGAACAGGTTTACCGAGCGGCTTCTTGAGGGGAAAGTTGTAACTGTTTGGGATAAATTAACAGAAAACTAAGCAGTTGCTCCGAAAGCTTCTTTCCAGATTTCATATGAGGATATTTCTTCTTCACCATAGCCCTCTATGGGCTTCCAAATAACACTTTGCAAATTCCACAAGAACTGTCTTAGCGAAAGGCTTCTTGAGAGGAAAGGTGTAACTCTGTGAGACGATTTCACAGAACACGAAGAAGTTTCTCAGAAAACTTCTTACTCTTTGTTGTCGGAGGATATTTCCTTTGGCCCTACAGTCATCAAAGGGATCCGAAATATCTCTTCTCAGATTCCACAGAATTAAGGCTAGGAAAGAGATCAACGAAATACAGATGTAACTCAGTGAGTGGAAGTCACACATCACAAAGCAGTTTCTCAGAAAGCTTCTTTCCAGGTTTTCTCTGAGGATATTTTCTTTTTCACCATAGCATTATATGGGCTTCCCAATATCACTTTGCGAATTCCACAAGAACAGTCTTAGCGATCGGCTTCTTGAGGGGAAAGTTGTAACTCTGTGAGATGAATTCACAAAACACTAAGCAGTTTCTCAGAAAGCTTCATTCCAGATTTCATCTCAGGATATTTCCTTTTTCACCATAGCCCTCTACTGGCTTGTAAATATCAAT
>NW_012107720.1:116583-116795 GCF_000951045.1 Mandrillus leucophaeus | reverse complement strand
CGAAAGGCTTCTTGAGCGGAGAGCTGTAATTCTGTGAGATGGTTTCAAGGAACACAAAAAAATTTCTCCGAAAGCCTCTTTCTCTTTGTTATCGGAGGATATTTCCTTTGGCCCTGTAGTCTTCAAAGGGATCCGAAATATCTGTTCTCAGATCCCACAGAAATAAGGCTAGCAAAGGCATCCACGAAATAGAGATGTAACTCTGTGTGGAA
>NW_012107720.1:115222-116533 GCF_000951045.1 Mandrillus leucophaeus | reverse complement strand
TAACTCTGTGAGATGAATTAACAGAACACTAAGGAGTTTCTCAGAAAGCTTCTTTCCAGATTTCCTCTCAGGATATTTCCTTTTTCACCTTAGCCCTCTACGGGCTTCCAAATATCGATTTGCAAACTCCACAACAACTATCTTAGCCAAAGACTTCTTGAGGGGAAAGCTGTAACTTTGTGAGATGATATCACAGAACACAAAGAAGTTTCTCAGAAAGCTTCTTTCTCTTTGTTATCGGAGGATATTTCCTTTGGCCGTGTAATCTTCAAAGGTATCCGAAATATCTGTTCTCAGATTTCACAGAAATAAGGCTTGCAAAGAGATCCACGAAATACAGATGTAACTCTGTGAGTGGTAGTCACACATCACAAAGCAGTTTCTCAGAAAGCTTCTTTCCAGTTTTTCTCTGAGGATATTTTCTTTTTCACCGTAACCCTCTATGACCTTCCCAATATCACTTTGCGAATTCGACAAGAACAGGCTTAGCGAGTGGTTTCTTGACGGGAAAGCTCTAACTCTGTGAGATGAATTGACAGAACACTAAGCAGTTCCTCAGAAAGCTTCTTTCCAGATTTCATCTGAGGATATTTCCTTTTTCACAATAGCCCTCTACGGGCTTGTAAATATCAATTTGCATACTCCACAACAACTGTCTTAGCGAAAGGCTTCTTGAGGGGAAAGCTGTAACTCTGTGAGATTATTTCACAGAACACAGAGAAGTTTCTCAGAAAACTTCTTTCTCTTTGTTTTCGGAGGATTTTTCCTTTGGCCGTGTAGTCTTCAAAGTGATCCTTAATATCTGTTCTCAGATTCCACAGAAATAAGGCTAGCAAAGAGATACAAGAAATACAGATGTAACTATGTGAATGGAAGTCACACATCGCAAAGCAGTTTCTCAGAAAGCTTCTTTCCAGTTTTTCTCTGAGGATATTTTCTTTTTCACGCTAGCCCTCTATGGGCTTCACAATATCACTTTGTGAATTTCACAAGAATAGTGTTAGCGAGTGGCTTCTTGAGGGGAAAGCTCTAACTCTGCGAGATGAATTCACGGAAGAGTAAGCAGTTTCTCAGAAAGCTTCTGCGCAGATTATATATGAGGATATTTCCTTTTTCACCACAGCCCTCTAAGGGCTTCCAAATATCACTTTGCAAACTCCGCAAGAACTGTCTTAGCGAAAAGCTTCTTGATGGGAAAGCTGTAACTCTGTGAGATGATTTCACAGAAGACGAAGAAGTTTCTCAGACAGCTTCTTTCTCTTTGTTATCGGAGGATATTTCCTTTGGCCCTATAGTCTTCAAAGAGATCCG
>NW_012107720.1:112271-113860 GCF_000951045.1 Mandrillus leucophaeus | reverse complement strand
ATATTTCCTTTGGCCCTACAGTCTTCAAAGGGATCCGGAATATCTATTCTCAAATTCCACAGAAATAAGGCTCTCAAAGAGATCCATGAAATACAGATGTAACTCTGTGAGTGGAAGTCACACATCACAAAGCAGTTTCTCAGAAAGCTTCTTTCCAGGTTTTCTCTGAGGATATTTTCTTTGTCACCATAGCCCTCTATGGGCTTCCCAATATCACTTTGCGAATTCCAAAAGAACAGGCTTAGCGAGCGGCTTCTTGGGGGAAAGCTGTAACTCTGTGAGATGAACTAACAGAACACTGAGCAGTTGCTCAGAAAGCTTCTTTCCAGATTTCAGCTGAGCATATTTCCTTTTTCACCATAGTCCTCTACGGGCTTGCAAATATCAATTTGCAAACTCCACAAGAACTGTCTTAGCGAAAGACATCTTGAGGGGATAGCTGTAATTCTGTGAGATGATTTCACAGAATACAAAGAAGTTTCTCAGAAAGCTTCTTTCTCTTTGTTATCGGAGGATATTTCCTTTGGCCTTATAGCCTTCAAAGGGATCCAAAATATCTGTTCTCAGATTCCACAGAAATAAGGCTAGCAAAGAGATCCACGAAATACAGAAGTAACTCTGTGAGTGAAAGTCACACATCACAAAGCAGTTTCTCACAAAGCTTCTTTCCAGTTTTTCCCTGAGGATATTTTCTATGTCACCATAGCCCTCTATGGGCTTCCGAATATCACTTTGCGAATTCCACTAGAACAGGCTTAGCGAGCGGCTTCTTGAGGAGAAAGCTCTAACTCTATGAGATGAATTCACAGAACACTAAGCAGATTCTCAGAAATCTTCTTTCCATATTTCATCTCAGGATATTTCCTTTTTCATCGTAGCCCTCTACGGGCTTCCAAATATGAATTTGCAAACTCCAAAACAACTGTGCTGGCGAAAGGTTTCTTGAGGAGTTAGCTGTAACTTTGTGAGATGATTTCACAGAAGACGAAGGTTTCTCAGACAGCTTCTTTCTCTTTGTTATCGGAGGATATTTCCTTTAGCCCTATAGTCTTCAAAGGGATCCACAATATCTGTTCTCAGATTCCACAGAGATAAGGCTAGCAAAGAGATCCATGAAATACAGATGTAACTCTGCGAGTGGAAGTCAAACATCACAAAACAGTTTCTCAGAAAGTTTCTTTCCAGTTTTTCTCTGAGGATATTTTCTTTTTCACCATAGCCCTCTATGGGCTTCCCAATATCACTTTGCGAATTCCACAAGAAGAGGCTTAGCGAGCGGCTTCGTGAGGGGAAAGCTCTAACTCTGTGAGATGAATTCACAGAACAGTAAGCAGTTTCTCAGAAAGCTTCTTTGCAGATTATATGAGGATATTTCTTTTTTCACCATAGCCCTCTAAGGGCTTCCCAATATCACTTTGCGAATTCCACAAGAAGAGGCTTAGCGAGCGGCTTCTTGAGGGGAAAGCTCTAACTCTGTGAGACGAATTCACAGAACACTAAGCAGTCTCTCAGAAAGCTTCTTTCCAGATTTCATCTGAGGATATTTCCTTTTTCACCATAGCAATGTACGGGCTTCCAAATATCACTTT
>NW_012107720.1:111436-111849 GCF_000951045.1 Mandrillus leucophaeus | reverse complement strand
TTCACAGAACACTAAACAGTTGCTCTGAAAGCTTTTTTGGAGATATTATATCAGGATATTTCCTTTTTCACCATAGCCCTCTTTGGGCTTCCAAATATCCCTTTGCAAATACCACAAAAACTCTCTTAGTGCAAGGCTTCTTGATTGGAAAGCTGTAACTCTGTGAGATGATTTCAGAGAACACAAAGAAGTTTCTCAGAAAGCTTCTTTCTCTTTGTTATCGGGTTAAATTTCCTTTGGCCCTACATTCTTCAAAGGGATCCGAAATATCTGTTCTCAAATTCCACAGAAATAAGGCTAGCAAGGAGATCCAGAAAAACAGATTTAACTCTGTGAGTGGAAGTCACACATCACAAAGCAGTTTCTCAGAAAGCTTCTTTCCAGTTTTTCTCTAAGGATATTTTCTTTTTCAG
>NW_012107720.1:109025-110914 GCF_000951045.1 Mandrillus leucophaeus | reverse complement strand
TTTCCTTTGGCCCTATAGCTTTCAAAAGGATCCGAAATATCTGTTCTTAGATTCCAAAGAAATAAGGCTAGCAAAGAGATCCAGGAAATACAGATGTAACTCTGTGAGTGAAAGTCAGACATCACAAAGCAGTTTCTCAGAAAGCTTCTTTCCAGTTTTTCTCTGAGGATATTTCCTTTTTCACCATAGCCCTCTAAGGGCTTCCCAATATCACTTTGCTAATTCCACAAAAAGAGTCTTAGCGAGTGGCTTCTTGAGGGGAAAGCTCTAACTCTGTGAGATGAATTCACAGAACACTAAGCAGTTTCTCAGAAAGCTTCTTTGCAGATTTTCTCTGAGGATATTTTCTTTTTCACCATAGCCCTCTGTGGGCTTCCCAATATCAATTTGCGAATTCCACAAGAACAGGATTAGTGAGCGGCTTCTTGAGGTGAAAGCTCTAACTCTGTGAGATGAAGTAACTGAAAACTAAGCAGATGCTCAGAAAGCTTCTTTCCAGATTTCATCTGAGGATATTTCCTTTGTCACCATAGCCCTCTAGGGGCTGCCAAATATCAATTTGCAAACTCCACAAGAACTGCCTTATCGAAAGAATTCTTGAGGGGAAAGCTGTATTTCTGTGAGATGTTTCACAGAACACAAAGAAGTTTCTCAGAAAACCTCTTTCTCTTTGTTATTGGAGGATATTTCCTTTAGCCCTATTGTCTTCAAAGGGTTCCGAAATATCTGTTCTCAGATTCCACAGATTCAAGGCTAGCAAAGAGATCCACGAAATACAGATGTAACTCTGTGAGTTTAAGTCACACATCACAAAGCAGTTTTTCAGGAAGCTTCTTTCCATTTTGCGAATTCCACAACAACAGGCTCAGCGAGCGACTTCTTGAGGGGAAAGCTCTCACTCTGTGAGATGAATTAACAGAACGCTAAGCAGTTTCTCAGAAAGCTTCTTTCCAGATTTCATCTGAGGATATTTCCTTTTTCACCGTCACCTTTTATTGGCTTACAAATATCACTTTGCCAATTCCACAAGAACTGTCTTAGCGAAAGGCTACTTGAAGGGAAAGCTGTAACTCTGTGAGATGATATCACAGAACACAAAGAAGTTTCTCAGAAAGCTTCTTTCTCTTTGTTATCGGAGGATATTTCCTTTGGTCCTATTCTCTTCATAGGGATCTGAAATATCTTTTCTCAGATTCCACAGAAATAAGGCTAGCAAAGAGATCCACGAAATACAGATGTAACTTTGTGAGTGGAAGTCACACATCACAACGCAGTTTCTCAGAAAGCTTCTTTCCAGTTTTTCTCTGAGGATATTTTCTTTTTCACCGTTTGCCTCTATGGGCTTCCCAATATCACTTTGCGAATTCCACAAGAACAGTCTTAGCGAGAGGCTTCTTGAGGGGAAAGCTGTAACTCTGTGAGATGAATTAAGAGAACATGAGCAGTTTGTCAGAAAGTTTCTTTCCAGATTTCATCTGAGGATATTTCATTTTTCACCATAGCACTCTACGGGCTTCAAAATATCATTTTTCTAACTCCACAAGAACTGCGTTAGCAAAAGGCTACTTGAAGGAAAGCTGTAACTCTGTGAGATGATTTCACAGAACACTAAGCAGTTTCCCAGAAAGCTTCCTTCCAGATTTCATCTGAGGATATTTCCTTTTTCACCAAACTCCTCTAAGGGCTTCCAAATATCACTTTGCGAATTCCACAAGAAGAAGCTTAGCGAGCCGCTTCTTGAGGGGAAAGTGGTAACTCTGTGAGATTATTTCACAGAACACTAAGCAGTTTCTCAGAAAGCTTCTTTCCAGATTTCATCTGAGGACATTTCCTGTTTCACCATAGCTCTCTATGGGCTTCCAAATACCACTTTGCGAATTCCACGAGAA
>NW_012107720.1:108681-108975 GCF_000951045.1 Mandrillus leucophaeus | reverse complement strand
TGGGCTTCCAAATACCACTTTGCGAATTCCACGAGAACCGTCTTAGTGAAAGGCTTCTTGAGGGGAAATCTGTAACTCTGTGAGATGATTTCACAAAACACAAAGAAGTTTCTCAGAGAGCTTCTTTCTCTTTGTTATCGGAGGATATTTCCTTTTTCACCGTTTCCCTCTATGGGCTTCCAAATATCACTTTGAAAATTCCACAAGAACTGTCTTAGCGAAAGGCTGCTTGACGGGAAACCTGTAACTCTGTGAGATGATTTCACAGAACACAAAGAAGTTTCTCAGAAAGCT
>NW_012107720.1:108161-108631 GCF_000951045.1 Mandrillus leucophaeus | reverse complement strand
TCACAGAACACAAAGAAGTTTCTCAGAAAGCTGCTTTCTCTTTGTTATCGGAGGATATTTCCTTTAGCCCTATAGTCTTCAAAGGGATCCGAAATGTCTGTTTTCAGATTCCACAGAAATAAGGCTAGGAAAGAGATCCATGAAATACAGATGTAACTCTGTGAGATGAATTAACAGAACACTAAGTAGCCTCTCAGAAACCTTCTTTCCAGATTTCATCTCAGGACATTTCGTTTTTCACCATAGCCCTTACAGGCTTCCAACTATCAATTTGCAAACTCCACAAGAACTGTCTTAGCGAAAGGTGAATTGACGAGAAACCTGTAATTCCGTGAGATGATTTCACAGAACACAAAGAAGTTTCTCAGAAAGCTTCTTTCTCTTTGTTATTGGAGGATATTTCACTTGGCCCCATAGTCTTGAAAGGTATCCGAAATATCTGTTCTCAGATTCCACAGAAATAAGGCTAG
>NW_012107720.1:107006-107790 GCF_000951045.1 Mandrillus leucophaeus | reverse complement strand
TGAGATGATTTCACAGAACACAAAGAAGTTTCTCAGAAAGCTTCTTTCTCTTTGTTATCGGAGGATATTTCCTTTGGCGGTATAGTCTTCAAAGGAATATGAAATATCTGTTCTCAGATTCCACAGAAATAAGGCCAGCAAAGAGATCCACGAAATACAGATGTAATTCTTTGAGTGGAAGTCACACATCACAAAGCACTTTCTCAGAAATCTTCCTTCCAGTTTTGCTCTGAGGATATTTTTTTTTCCTCCATAGCCCTCTATGGGCTTCTCAATATCACTTTGCAAATTCCACAAGAACACGCTTAGCGAGCGGCTTCTTGAGGGGAAGGCTGTAACTCTGTGAGATGAATTAACAGAACACTAAGCAGTTTCTCAAAGCTTCTTTCCAGTGTTTCTCTAAGGATATTTTCTTCTTCACCATAGCCCTCTATGGGCTTCCCAATATCACTTTGCGAATTCCATCAGAGCAGGCTTAGGGAGCAGCTTCTTGTGGGGTAAGCTGTAACTCCGTGAGATGAATTCACAGAAAACTAAGCAGTTTCTCAGAAAGTTTCTGTCCAGATTTCATCTCAGGATATTTCCTTTTTCACCATAGCCCTCTAAGGGCTTCCAAATATCGATTTGCAAACTCCACAAGAACTGCCTTAGCGAAAGACTTCTTGAGGGGAAAACTGTAAATCTGTGAGATGATTTCACAGAACACAAAGAAGTTTTTCAGAAAGCTTCTTAATCTTTGTAATCGGAGGATATTTCCTTTGACCCTATAGTCTTCAAAGGGATC
>NW_012107720.1:106586-106956 GCF_000951045.1 Mandrillus leucophaeus | reverse complement strand
CAGAAAGCTTCTTTCTCTTTGTTATCGGAGGATACTTCCGTTGGCCCTATAGTCTTCAAAGAGATCCGAAATATCTGTTCTCATATTCCACAGAAGTAAGGCTAGCAAAGAGATCCACGAAATACAGATGTAACTCTGTGAGTGGAAGTCACACAGCACAAAGCAGTTTCTCAGAAAGCTTCTTTCCAATTTTTCTCTCAGAATAATTTCTTATTCACCATAGCCCACTACGGGCTTCCCAATATCACTTTGCGATTTCCACAAGAACAGACTTAGCGAGCGGGTTCTTGAGGGGAAAGCTGTAACTCTGTGAGATGAATGAACAGAACACTAAGCAGTTTCTCAGAAAGCTTCTTTCCAGATTTCATCT
>NW_012107720.1:105754-106536 GCF_000951045.1 Mandrillus leucophaeus | reverse complement strand
TCAGAAAGCTTCTTTCCAGATTTCATCTCAGGATATTTCCTTTTTCGCCACAGACCTCTATGGGCTTCCAAATATCACTTTGCAAACTCCACAAGAACTGTCTTAGTGAAAGTCTTCTTGAGGGGAAAGCTCTAACGCTGTGAGACGATTTCACAGAAAACAAAGAAGTTTCTCAGAAAGTTTCTTTCTCTTTGTTTTCGGAGTATATTTGCTTTGGCCCTGTAGTCTACAACGGGATCCGAAATATCTGTTCTCAGATTCCACAGAAATAAGGCTAAGAAGGAGATCCAAGAAATACAGATGTAATTCAATGGGTGGCAGTCACACATCACAAAGCAGTTTCTCAGAATGCTTCTTTCCAATTTTTCTCTGAGGATATTTACTTTTTCACCATAGCCCTCTTTGGGCTTCCCAATATCACTTTGCGAATTCCACAAGAACAGGCATAGCAAGCGGCTTCTTGAGGGGAAAGCTCTAACTCTGTGAGACTAATTCACAAAACAATAAGCAATTTCTCAGAAAGCTTCTTTCCAGATTTCATCTGAGGATATTTCCTTTTTCAACATACACCTCGACGGGCTTCCAAATATCAATTTGCAAACTCCACAACAACTGCCTTAGCGAAAGGCTTTTTGAGGCGAAAGCTCTATCTTTGTGAGATGAATTCACAGAATACAAAGATGTTTCTCAAAAAGCTTCTTTCTCTTTTTTATCGGAGGATATATCCTTTGGTCCTACAGTCTTCAAAGGGATCGGAAATATCTGTTCTCAGATTCCACAGA
>NW_012107720.1:104325-104550 GCF_000951045.1 Mandrillus leucophaeus | reverse complement strand
AGATCCACGAAATACAGATGTAACTCTGTGAGTGGAAATCACACATGACAAAGCAGTTTGTCTGAAATCTTCTTTCCAGTTTCTCTTTGAGGATATTATCTTTTTCATCATAGCCCTCTAGGGACTTCCAAATATCACTTTGCGAATTCCACAAGAACAGGGTTAGCGAGCAGGTTCTTGAGGGGAAAGCTGTAACTCTGTGAGATGAATTAACAGAACACTAAG
>NW_012107720.1:102947-104275 GCF_000951045.1 Mandrillus leucophaeus | reverse complement strand
CCAGATTTCATCTGAGGATATTTCCTTTTTCAACATAGCCCTCTATGTGCTTCCAAAGATCACTTTGTAAATTCCACAAAAAGGTCTTAGCGAAAGGCTTCCTGAGGGAAAAGCGGTAACTCTGTGGATGATTTCACAGTACACAAAGAAGTTTCTCAGAAGGCTTCTGTCTCTTTGTTAATGGAGGATATTTCCTTTGGCCATATAGTCTTCAAAGGGATCCGAAATATCAGTTCTCAGATTCCACAGAAATAAGCCTAGCAAAGAAATCCTCGAAATACAGATGTAACTCTGTGAGTGGAAGTCACACATCACAAAGCAGTTTTTCACAAAACTTCTTTCCAGTTTTTCTCTGATGATAATTCTTTTTTCGCCATAGCCCTCTACGGGCTTCCGAATATCACATTCTGAATTCCCCAGGAACAAGTTTAGCCAGCGACTTCTTGACGGGAAAGCTGTAACTCTTTGAGATGAATTAACAGAACACTAAGCAGTTTCTCAGAAAGTTTCTTTCCAGATTCCACCAGAGGATATTTTCTTTTTCACCATAGCCCTCTATGGGCTTCCAAATATCACTTTGCAAATTCCACAAGAACTGTCTTAGCGAAAGGCTTCTTGAGGGGAAAGGTGTAACTCTGTGAGATGATTTTACAGGACACAAAGAAGTTTCTCAGAAAGTTTCTTTCTCTTTGTTATCGGAGGATATTTCCTTTGGACCTGAAGTCTTCAAAGGGTTCCGAAATATCTGTTCTCATATTCCACAGAAATAAGGCAAGGAAGGAGAACCATGTAATATAGCTGTAACTCTGTGAGTGGAAGTCACACATCACCAAGCAGTTTCTCACAAAACTTCTTAACATTTTTTCTCTGAGGATACTTTCTTTTTCACCATAGCCCTCTATGGGCTTCCAAATATCACTTTGCGAATTCCACAAGAACAGGCTTTGCGAGAGGATTCTTGAAGGGAAAGCTGTATTTCTGTGAGATGAATTAACAGAACACTAAGCAGTTTCTCAGAAAGTTTATTTTCAGATTTCTTCGGAGGATATTTCCTTTTTCAACGACGCCCTCTATGGGCTTCAAAGTATCACTTTGCAAATTCCACAAGAAGTGTCTTAGCGAAAGGCTTCTTGAGGGAAAAGCTGTAACACTGTGAGATCATTTCACAGAACACAAAGAAGTTTCTCAGAAAGCTTCTTTCTCTTTGTTATCGGACGATATTTCCTTCTGCGTTCTAGTCTTCAAAGGGATCCGAAATATCTGTTCTCAGATTCCACAGAAATAAGGCTAGCAAAGGGATCCACGAAATACAGAAGTAACTCTGTGAG
>NW_012107720.1:99517-101457 GCF_000951045.1 Mandrillus leucophaeus | reverse complement strand
AAGCAGTTTCTCAGAAAGCTTCTTTCCAGTGTTTCTCTGAGGATATTTACTTTTTCAACGTAGCCCTTTATGGGCTTCCCAATATTACTTTGCAAATTCCACAAGAACAGGCTTAGCGAGCGGCTTCTTGAGGGGAAAGCTCTAACTCTGTGAGATGAATTAACAGAACACTAAGCAGTTTCTCAGAGAGCTTCTTTCCAGATTTCATCTCACGATATTTCCTTTTTCCCCACAGTCCTCTACGGGCTTCCAAATATCATTTTGTAAACTCCACAAGAACTGTCTTAGCGAAAGGCTAATTGAGGGGAAAGCTGTAACTCTGTGTGATGATTTCACAGAACGCAAAGAAGTTTCTGAAAAAGCTTCCTTCTCTTTGTTATCGGAGGATATTTCTTTTGGCCCTATAGTCTTCAAAGGGATCCGCAATATCTGTTCTCATATTCCACGGAAATAAGGCTAGCAAAGAGATCCAGGAAAAACAGATGTAACTCTGTGAGTGGAAGTCATACATCACAAAGCAGTTTCTCAGATAGCTTCTTTCCAGTTTTTCACTGAAGATATTTTCTTTTTCACCATAGCCCTCTATGCGCTTCCCAATATTACTTTTTGAATTCCACAACAACAGGCTTAGCGAGCGGCTTCTTGAGGGGAAAGCTGTAACTCTCTGAGATTATTTCACAGAACACTAAGCAGTTTCTCAAAAGCTTCTTTCCAGATTTCATATGAGGATATTTTCTTTTTCACCGTAGCCCTCTATGGGCTTCGAAATATCACTGTGCAAATTCCAGAAGAACTGTCTTAGCGAAAGGCTTCTAGAGGAGAAAGCTGTAACTATGTGAGATGATTCACAGAACACAGAGAAGTTTCTCAGAAAGTTTCTTTCTCTTTGTTATCGGGGGATATTTCCTTTGACCGCATAGTCTTCAAAGGAATCCGAAATATCTGTTCTCAGATTCCACAGAAATAAGGCCAGCAAAGAGGTCCACGAAATACAGATGTAACTCTGTGTGTGGAAGTCACACATCACAAAGCAGTTTCTCAGAAAGATACTTAACAGATTTCAGCTGAGCATATTTCCTTTTTCACCATAGCCCTCTATGGGCTTTCTAATATCCCTTTGCAAATACCGCAAGAACAGGCTTAGCGAGCGGCTTCTTGAGGGAAAAGCTCTAACTCTGTGAGATGAATAAACAGAATACTAAGCAGTTTCTCAGAAAGCTTCCTTCAAGGTTTCATCTCAGGATATTTCCTTTTTCACCATAGCCCTCTACGGGCTTGTAAATATCAATTTGCAAACTCCACAAGAACTGTCTCAGCGAAAGACTTCTTGAGGGGAAAGCTGTAACTATGTGAGATGATTTCACAGAACACAGAGAAGTTTCTCAGAAATCTTCTCTCTCTTTGTTTTCGGAGGATATTTCATTTGGCCCTGTAGTCTTCAAAGGGATTCGAAATATCTGTTCTCAGATTCCACAGAAATAAGGCTAACAAGGAGATCCACAAAATATAGATGTAAATCTGTTTGTGGAAGTCACACATCACAAAGTAGTTTCTCAGAAACCTTCTTTCCAATTTTCCTCTGAGGATATTTTCTTTTTCACCATAGCCCTCTTTGGGATTCCCAATATCAATTTGCGAGTACACAAGAACAGGCTTAGCGAGCCGCTTCTTGAGGGGAAAGCTCTCATTCTGTGAGATGAATTAACAGAACGCTATGCAGTTTCTCAGAAAGCTTCTTTCCAGATTTCATCTGAGGATATTTCCTTTTTCATCGTAGCCCTCTAGGGGATTCTAAATATCAATTTGCCAATTCCACAAGAACTGTCTTAGTGAAAGGCTTCTTGAGGGGAAAGCTGTAACTCTCTGAGATGAATTAACAGAACACTCAGCAGTTTGTCATAAAGCTTCTTTTCAGATTTCATCTGAGGATATTTACTTTT
>NW_012107720.1:98993-99328 GCF_000951045.1 Mandrillus leucophaeus | reverse complement strand
AACACAAAGAAGTTTCTCAGAAAGCTTCCTTCTCCTTGTTATAGGAGGATATTTCTTTTGGCCCTGTTGTCTTCAAAGGGATCCGAAATATCTGTTCTGAGATTCCACAGAAATAAGGCTAGCAAAGAGATTGACGAAATACAGATGTAACTCTGTGAGTGGAAGTCACACATCACAAAGCAGTTTCTCAGAAAGCTTCTTTCCCATTTTTCTCTGAGGATATTTCCTTTTTCAACATAGCCTTCTATGGGCTTCCCAATATCACTTTGCGAATTCCACAAGAACAGGCTTAGCGAGCGGCTTCTTGAGGGGAAAGCTGTAACCCTGTGAGATGA
>NW_012107720.1:96809-98022 GCF_000951045.1 Mandrillus leucophaeus | reverse complement strand
TCACACATCACAAAGCAGTTTCTCAGAAAGCTTCTTTCCAGTTTTTCTCTGAGGATATTTTCTTTTTCATCATAGCCCTCTATGGGCTTCCAAATATCACTTTTCGAATTCCACAAGAACAGGCTTAGCGAGCGCCCTCTTGAGGGGAAAGCTGTAGCTCTGTGAGATGAATTAACAGGACACTAAGCAGTTTCTCAGAAAGCTTCTTTCCAGATTTCATCTGAGGATATTTCCCTTTTCACCATAGCCGTCTATGGGCTTCCAAATAACACTTTGCAAATTCCACAAGAACTGTCTTAGCGAAAGGTATCTTCAGGGGAAAGCTGAAACTCTGTGATATGATTTCACAGAACCCAAAAAAGTTTCTCAGAAGGCTTCTCACTGTTTGTTATCGGAGGATATTTCCTTTGGCCCTATAGTCTTCAAAGGGATCCGAAATATCTGTTCTCAGATTCCACAGAGATAAGGGTAGCAAACAGATCCACGAAATAGAGATGTAACTCTGTGAGTGGAAATCACACATCACAAAGCAGTTTCTCAGAAAGCTTATTTCCAGTTTTTCTCTGAGGATATTTTCTTTTTCACCATGGCCCTCTAGGGGCTTCCAAATATCACTTTGCGAATTCCCCAAGAACAGGCTTAGCGAGCGCCCACTTGAGGGGAACCTGTAACTTTGTGAGATGAATTAACAGAACACTAAACAGTTTCTCAGAAAACTTCTTTCCACTTTTCATCTGAGGATATTTCCGTTTTCAAAATAGCCCTCTATGGGCTTCGAAATATCACTTTGCAAATTCCACAAAAAGTGTCTTAGCGAAAGGCTTCTTCAGGGGAGAGCTGTAATTCTGTGAGATGATTTCACAGAACACAAAGAAGTTTCTCAGAAAGCTTCTTTTTCTTTGTTCTCGGAGGATATTTCCTTTGGCACTAGAGTCTTCAAAGGGATCCGAAATATCTCTTCTCAGATTCCACAGAGATAAGGGTATCAAAGAGATCCACGAAATACAGATGTGACTGTGTGAGTGGAAGTCACACATCACAAAGCAGTTTCTCAGAAAGCTTCTTTCCAGTTTTTCTCTGAGAATATTTTCTTTTTCACCTTAGCCCTCTATGGTTTTCCGAATATCACTTTGCGAATTCCACCAGAACAGGCTTAGCAAGGGGCTTCTTGAGAGGAAAGCTGTAACTCTGTGAGATGAATTAACAGAACACT
>NW_012107720.1:96481-96759 GCF_000951045.1 Mandrillus leucophaeus | reverse complement strand
GGCTTCTTGAGGGGAAAGCTGTAACTCTGTGAGATGATTTCACAGAACACAAAGAAGTTTCTCAGAAAGCTTCTTTCTCTTTGTTATCCCAGGATTTTTAATTGGCCCTATAGTCTTCAAAGAAATCCGAAATATCTGTTCTCAGATTCCACAGAAATGAGGCTAGCAGAGAGATCCACGAAATACAAATGTAACTCTGTGAGTGGATATCACACATCACAGAGCAGTTTCTCTGAAAGCTTCTTTCCAGATTTCATCTGAGGATATTTCCTTTTTCA
>NW_012107720.1:95152-96233 GCF_000951045.1 Mandrillus leucophaeus | reverse complement strand
ACACAAAGAAGTTTCTCAGAAAGCTTCTTTCTCTTTGTTATCGGAGGATATTTCCTTTGGCCCTATAGTCTTCAAAGGGATCCGAAATATCTCTTCTCAGGTTGCACAGTAATAAGGCTAGCAAAGACATCCAGGAAACACAGATGTAACTCTGTGAGGTGGATTAACAGAACACTAAGCAGTTTCTCAGAAAGCTTCTTTCCAGATTTCATCTGAGGATATTTCCATTTTCACCATAGCCCTCAATAGGCTTGCAAATATCACTTTTCAAATTCCACAGGAACTGTCTTAGCGAAAGGCTTCTTGAGGAGATAGCTGTAACTCTGTGAGATGATTTCACAGAATACAAAGAAGTTTCTCATAAAGCTTCTTTCTCTTTATTATCGGAGGATATTTACTTTGGCCCCATAGTCTTCAAAGGGATCCGAAATATCTGTTCTCAGATTCCACAGAAATAAGGATAGCAAAGAAATCCACGAAACACAGATGTAAGTCTGTGAGATGAATTAACAGAACATTGAGCAGTTTCTCAGAAAGCTTCTTTCCAGATTTCATCTGAGGATATTTCCTTTTTCACCGAAGCCCTCAATGGGCTTCCATATATCACTTTTCCATTTCCACAAGAACTTTCTTAGCGAAAGGCTTCCTGACGGTAAAGCTGTAACTCTGTGAGATGATTTCACAGAACACAAAGAAGTTTCTCAGAAAGCTTCTTTTTCTTTGTTATCGGAGGTTATTTCCTTTGACCCTAAAGTCTTCAAAGGAATCTGAAATATCTATTCTCATATTCCACAGAAATAAGGCTAGCAAAGAGATCCAAGAAATACAGATGTAACCCGTCAGAAGAATTAACAGAACACTAAGCAGTTTCTCAGAAAGTTTCTTTCCAGATTTCACCTGAGGATATTTCCTTTTTCAACATAGCCCTCTATGGGCTTCAAAATATCACTTCTCAAATTCCACAAGAACTGTCTTACCGAAAGGCTTCATGAGTGGAAAGCAGTAACTCTGTTAGATGATTTCACAGAACACAAAGAAGTTTCTCAGAAAGCTTCTTTCTCTTTGTTATCGGAGGATATTT
>NW_012107720.1:91135-92050 GCF_000951045.1 Mandrillus leucophaeus | reverse complement strand
AGAAGTTTCTCAGAAAGCTTCTTTCTCTTTGTTATCCCAGGATATTTAATTGGCCCTATAGTCTTCAAAGGGATCCGAAATTTCTGTTCTCAGATTCCACAGATTTAAGGCTAGCAAAGAGATCCACGATATACAGAGGTAACTCTGTTGGTGGAAGTCACACATCCAGAGCAGTTTCTCAGAAAGCTTGTTTCCAGGTTTCATCTGAGGATATTTCCTTTTTCACGATAGCCCTCTATGGGCTTCCAAATATCACTTTGCCACTTCCACAAGAACTGTCTTAGCGAAAGCCTTCCTGACGGGAAAGCTGTAACTCTGTGAGATGATTCCACCGAAGACAAAGAAGTTTCTCAGAAATCTACTTCCTCTTTGTTATCGGAGAATGTTTCCTTGGGCCCTATAGTCTACAAAGAGACACGAAACATCTGTTCTCAGATTCCACAGATTTAAGGCTAGCCAACAGATCCACGAAATAAAGATGTAACTCTGTGAGATGAATTAACAGAACACTAATCAGTTTCTCAGAAAGCTTCTTTTCAGTTTTCATCTGAGGATATTTCCTTTTTCACCATATCCCTCAATGGGCTTCCAAGTATCACTTTTCATATTCTCAAGAACTGTCTTAGCGAAAGACTTCTTGAGGCGATAGCTGTAACTCTGTGAGATGATTTAACAGAACACAAAGATGTTTCCCAGAAAGCTTCTTTGTCTTTTTTCTCAGAGGATATTTCCTTTTCCTCTTAAGTCTTCAAAGGGATACGAAATATCTGTCCTCAGATTCCACAGAAAGACGGCTAGCAAAGAGATCCACGAAATACAGATGTAACACTGTGAGATGAATAACAGAACACTAAGCAGTTTCTCACAAAGCTTCTTTCCAGATTTCATCTGAGGATATTTCCTTTTTCACCATAG
>NW_012107720.1:90566-91085 GCF_000951045.1 Mandrillus leucophaeus | reverse complement strand
CCTCTATGGGCTTCCAAATATCACTTTGCCAATTGCACAAGAACTGTCTTAGCGCAGGGCTTCTTGAGGGGAAAGCTGTAACTCTGTTAGATGATTTCACAGAACACAAAGAAGTTTCTCAGAAAGCTTCTTTCTCCTTGTTATCAGAGGATATTTCCCTTGGCCCTACAGTCCTCAAAGGGGTCCGAAATATCTGTTCTCAGATTCCACAGAAATAAGACTAGCAAAGAGATCCACGAAACACTGATGTAACTCTGTGAGATGAATTAAGAGAACACTAAGCAGTTTCTCAGAAAGCTTCTTTCCGGATTTCATCTGAGAATATTTCCATTATCACCGCAGCCCTCTATGGGCTTCGAAATATCACTTTGCCCTTCCGCAAGAACTTTCTTAGCGAAAGGCTTCTTCAGGGGAAAGCTGTAACTCTGTAAGATGATTTCACGGAACACAAAGAAGTTTCTCAGAAAGCTTCTTTCTCTTTGTTATCGGAGGATATTTCCTTTGGCCCTATAGTCTTCA
>NW_012107720.1:83379-83882 GCF_000951045.1 Mandrillus leucophaeus | reverse complement strand
CAAGAACTGTCTTAGCGAAAGGCTTCTTGAGGGGAAAGCTGTAACTCTGTTAGATGATTTCACAGAACACAAAGAAGCTTCCCAGAAAGCTTCTTTCTCCTTGTTATCAGAGGTTATTTCCCTTGGCCCTATAGTCTTCAAAGGGGTCCGAAATATCTGTTCTCAGATTCCACAGAAATAAGGCTAGCAAAGAGATCCACGAAATACACATGTAACTCTGTGAGATGAATTAAGAGACCACTAAGCAGTTTCTCAGAAAGCTTCTTTTCAGATTTCATTTGAGAATATTTCCTTTTTCACCGCAGCCCTCTATGGGCTTCCAAGTATCACTTTTCCCTTCCCCCAGAACTGTCTTAGAGAAAGGCTTCTTGAGGGGAAAGCTGTAACTCTGTGAGATGATTTCACGGAACACAAAGAAGTTTCTCAGAAAGCTTCTTTCCTTTTTTATCGGAGGATATTTCCTTTGGCCCTATAGTCTTCAAAGGGATCCGAAATATCTGTTC
>NW_012107720.1:83038-83329 GCF_000951045.1 Mandrillus leucophaeus | reverse complement strand
GATTCCACAGAAATAAGGCTAGCAAAGAGATCCACGAAATACAGATGTAACTCTTTGAGTGAAAGTCACACATCACAGAACAGTTTCTCAGAAAGCGTCTTTCCAGATTTCGTCTGAGGATATTTCCTTTTTCAGCATAGCCCTCTATGTGCTTTCAAATATCACTTTGCCAATTCCACAAGAACTGTCTTAGCGAAAGGCATCTTGAGGTGAAAGCTGTAACTCTGTGAGATGATTTCACAGAACACAAAGAAGTTTCCCCGAAAGCTTCTTTCTCTTTGTTATCGGAGG
>NW_012107720.1:80733-82562 GCF_000951045.1 Mandrillus leucophaeus | reverse complement strand
AATATCTGTTCTCAGATTCCACAGAAATAAGGCTAGGAAAGAGATCCACGAAATACAGATGTAACTCTGTGAGTGGAAGTCACACATCAAAAAGCAGTTTCTCATAAAGCTTCTTTCCAGTTTCTCTCTGAGGATATTTTCTTTTTCACCATAGCCCTCTATGGGCTTCCAAATATCACTTTGAGAATTCCACAAGAACAGGCTTAGCGAGCGGATTCTTGAGGGGAAAGGTGTAACTCTGTGAGATGAATTAACAGAATACTAAGCAGTCTCTCAGAAAGCTTCTTTCCATATTTCATCTGAGGATATTTCCTTTTTCACCATAACCCTCTAAGGGCTTCCAAATATCACTTTGAAAATTCCGCAAGAACTGTCTTAGCGAAAGGCTTCTTGAGGGGAAAGCTGTAACTCTTTGAGATGATTTCACAGAACACAAAAAGTTTCACAGAAGCTTCTTCTTCTTTGTTATTGGAGGCTCTTTCCTTTGGCCCTATAGTCTTCAAAGGGATCCGAAATATCTGTTCTCAGATTCCACAGAAATAAGGCTAGCAAAGAGATCTACGAAATACAGATGTAACTGTGTGAGTGGAAGTCACATATCACAAAGCGATTTCTCAGAAAGCTTCCTTCCAGTTTTTATCTGAGGATATTTTCTTTTTCACCGTAGCCCTCTACGGGCTTCCAAATATGACTTTGCGAATTCCACAGAACAGGCTTAGCGAGCGGCTTCTTGAGGGGAAAGCTGTAACTCTGTGAGATGAAATAACAGAACACTAAGCAGTTTCTCACAAAAGTTCTTTCCATTTTTCATCTGAGGATATTTCCTTTTTCACCATAGCCCTCTAGGGGCTTCCAAATATCACTTATCGAATTACACAAGAACAGGCTAAGCGAGCGACTTATTGAGGGGAAAGCTGTAACTCTGTGAGATACTTTCAGAGAACACAAAGAAGTTTCTCAGAAAGCCTCTTTCTGTTTGTTTTCGGAGGATATGTCCTTTGGCCCTATTGTCTTCAAAGGGATCCGGAATATCTGTTCTCAGATTCCACAGAAATAAGGCTAGCAAAGAGATCCACGAAGTACTGATGTAACTCTGTGAGTGGAAGTCACACATCACAGGCTGTTTCTCTGAAAGCTTCCTTCCAGTTTTTCTCTGAGGATATTTTCTCTTTCACCATAGTCCTCTATGGGCTTAGAAATATCACTTATCAAGTTACACAACAACAGGCTTAGCGAGCGGCTTATTGAGGGGAAAGCTGCAACGCTGTGAGATGAATTAACAGAACACTAAGCAGTTTCTCCGAAAGCTTCCTTCCAGATTTCATCTGAGGATATTTCCCTTTTCACCATAGTCCTCTATGGGCTTCCAAATATCACTTTGCAAATTCCACAAGAACTGTCTTAGCGAAAGGTTTCTTGAGGGGTAAGCTGTAACTCTGTGAGATGATTTCACAGAACACAAAGAAATTTCTGAGAAAGTTTCTATCTCTTTGTTATTGGGGGATAATTGCTTTGTGCCTATAGTCTTCAAAGGGATCCGAAATATCTGTTCTTAGATTCCACGGAAATAAGGGTAGCAAAGAGATCCACGAAATACAGATGTAACTCTGTGAGTGGAAGTCACACATCACAAAGCAGTTTCTGAGAAAGCTTCTTTCCAGTTTTACTCTGAGGATATTTTCTTTTTCAAAATAGCCCTCTATGGGCTTCCAAATATCACTTTGGAAATTCCACAAGAACAGGCTTAGTGAGCGACTTCTTGATTGGAAAGGTGTAACTCTGTAAGATGAATCAACAGAACACTAAGCAGTTTCTCATAAAGCTTCTTT
>NW_012107720.1:77047-78245 GCF_000951045.1 Mandrillus leucophaeus | reverse complement strand
AAGCAGTTTCTCAGAAAGCTTCTTTCCAGTTTTTCTCTGAGGACATTTTCTTTTTCACCATAGCCCACTAAGGGCTTCCAAATATCACTTTGCAAATTCCACAAGAACTGTCTTAGCGAAAGGCTTCTTGAGCGGAACGCTGTAACTCTGTGAGATGATTCCACAGAACACAAAGAAGTTTCTCAGAAAGCTTCTTTCTCTTTGTTATCGGAGGATTTTTCCTTTGGCCCAGTAGTCTACAAAGGGATCCGAAATATCTGTTCTCAGATTCCACAGAAATAAAGCTTGCAAAGAGATCCACGAAATACAGTTGTAACTGTGTGAGTGGAAGTCTCACATCACAAAGCAGTTTCTCAGAAAGTTTCTTTCCAGTTTTTCTCTGAGGATATTTTCTTTTTCACCAGAGCCCTCTAGGGGCTTCCAAATATAACTTTGCGAATTCCACAAGAACAGGCTTAGCGAGCAGCTTCTTGTGGGGAAAGCTTTTACACTGTGAGATGAATTAACAGAACACTAAGCAGTTTCTCAGAGCTTCTTTCCAGATTTCATCTGAGGATATTTCCTTTTTCACCATAACCCTCTATGTGCTTCCAAATATCACCTTGCAAATTCCACAAGAACTGTCTTAGCGAAAGGCTTCTTGAGGGTAAAGCTGTAACTCTGTGAGATGATTTCACAGAAGACAAGGAAGTTTCTCAGAAAGCTTCTTTCCCATTGTTATCGGAGGATATTTACTTTGGCCCTATAATCTTCAGAGGGATCAGAAATATCTGCTCTCAGATTGCACTGAAATAAGGCTAGCAAAGAGATCCACGAAATACAGATGTAACTCTGTGAGTGGAAGTCACACATCACATAGCAGTTTCTCAGAAAGCTTCTTTCCAGTTTTTCTCTGAGGATATTTTCTTTCTCAGCATAGACCTCTATGGCCTTCCAAATATCACTTTGCGAATTCAAGAAGAACAGGCTTAGCGACCGCCTTCTTGAGAGGAAAGCTGTAACTCTGTGAGATGAATTAACAGAACACTAAGCAGTTTCTCAGAAAGCTTCTTTCCAGATTTCATCTGAGGACATTTCCTTTCTCGCAATAGCCCTTTTGAGCTTTCAAATATCAGATTGCAAATTAAACAGGAACTGTCTTAGCGAAAGGCATCTTGAGGGGAAAGCTGTAACTCTGTGAGATGATTTCACAGAACAC
>NW_012107720.1:76592-76997 GCF_000951045.1 Mandrillus leucophaeus | reverse complement strand
GTTTCTCAGAAAGCTTCTTTCTCTTTGTTATCGGAGGATATTTCCTTTGGCCATATAGTCTTCAAACGGTTCCGAATTATCTGTTCTCAGATTCCACAGAAATAAGGCTAGGAAAGAGATCCACGAAATACAGATGTAACTCTGTGAGTGAAAGTCACACATCTCAAAGCAGTTTCTCAGAAAGCTTCTTTCCAATTTTTCTCTGAGGATATTTTCTTTTACACCATAGTCCTGTATGGGCTTCGAAATATCATTTTGTGAATTCCACAAGAACAGGCTTAGCGAGCGAATTCTTGAGAGGAAAGCTGTAACTCTGTTAGATGAATTAACAGAACACTAAGCAGTTTCTCAGAAAGCTTCTTTCCAGATTTCATCTGATGATATTTCCTTTTTCACCATAGCCCT
>NW_012107720.1:75113-76542 GCF_000951045.1 Mandrillus leucophaeus | reverse complement strand
GGGAAAGCTGTAACTCTGTGAGATGATTTCACAGAACACAGAGAAGTTTCTCAGAAAGCTTCTTTCTCCTTGTTATCGGACGATACCTCTTTTGGTCCTATAGTTTTCAAAGGGATCCGAAATATCTTTTCCCAGATTCCACAAAAATAAGGCTAGCAAAGACATCCAGGAAATACAGATGTAACTCTGTGAGTGGAAGTCACACATCAGAAAGCAGTTTCTCAGAAAGCTTCTTCCCAGTTATTCTCTGAGGATATTTTCTTTCTCACCGTAGCCCTCTATGGGCTTCCAAATATCACCTTGCGATTTCCACAAGAATTGGCTTAGCGAGCGGCTTCTTGAGAGAAAAGCTGTAACTCTGTTAGATGAATTAACAGAACACTAAGCAGTTTCTCAGAAAGCTTCTTTCCAGATTTCCTCTGAGGATATTTCCTTTTTCACAATAGCCCTCTAGGGGCCTCCAAATATCACTTTGCAAATTCCAAAAGAACTGTCTTAGGGAAAGGCTTCCTGAGGGGAAAGCCGTAACTCAGTGAGATGATTTCACAGAACACAAAGAAGTTTCTCAGAAAACTTCTTTCTCTTTGTTATCAGAGAATATTTCCTTTGAGCGAATAGTCTTCAAAGGAATCCGAAATATCTGTTCTCAGATTACACAGAAATAAGGCTATCAAAGAGATCCACGAAATACAGATGTAACTCTGTGAGTGGAAGTCACACATCACAAAGCAGTTTCTCTGAAAGCTTCTTTCCAGTTTTTCTCTGAGGATAATTTCTTTTTCACCATAGCCCTCTATGGGCTTCCAAATATCACTTTGCGAATTTCACAAGAACAGGCTTAGGGAGTGGACTCTTGAGTGGAATGCTGTAACTCTGTGAGAAGATTTCACAGAACACAAAGAGGTTTCTCAGAAAGCTTCTTACTCTTTGTTTTTGGAGGATATTTCCTATGACTCTATAGTCTTCAAAGGGATCCACAATATGTTTTCTCAGATTCCACAGAAGTAAGGCTAGCAAAGACATCCAGGAAATACAGAAGTAACTCTGTGAGTGAAAGTCACACATCAGAAAACAGTTTCTCAGAAAGCTTCTTTCCTATTTTTCTCTGAGGATATTTTCTTTCTCACTCTAGCCCTCTATGGGCTTCCAAATATCACTTTGGGTATTCCACAAGAACAGGCTTAGCTAGCGGCTTTTTCAGAGGAAAGCTATAGCTCTGTGAAATGAATTAACAGAACACTAAGCAGTTTCTCAGAAAGCTTCTTTCCAGAATTCATCTGAAGATATTTTCTTTTTCACCATAGCCCTCTATGGGCTTCAAAATATCACTTTATAAATTCCACAGGAACTGTCTTAGCGAAAGGCTTCTTGAGGGGAAAGCTGTAACTCTGTGAGATGATTTCACAGAACACAAAGAAGTTTCTCAGAA
>NW_012107720.1:72677-75063 GCF_000951045.1 Mandrillus leucophaeus | reverse complement strand
AGCTGTAACTCTGTGAGATGATTTCACAGAACACAAAGAAGTTTCTCAGAAAGCTTCTTTCTCTTTGTTATTGGCGGATATTTCCTTTGGCCCTATAGTCTTCAAAAGGATCCGAAATATCTGTTCTGAGATTCCACAGAAATAAGGCTAGCAAAGAGATCCAAGAAATACAGATACAATTCTGTGAGTCGAAGTCACACATCACAAAGCAATTTCTTAGAAACCTTCCTTTCAGTTGTTCTCTGAGGATATTTTCTTCTTCACTATCGGTCTCCATAGGCTTCCAAATATCACTTTGCGAATTCCACAAGAACAGGCAAAGCGAGTGGCCTCTTGAGGGGAATCAGTAACTCTGTGAGATGAATTAACAGAACATTAAGCAGTTTTTCAGAAAGCTCCTTTCCAGATATCATCTGATGATATTACTTTTTTACCATAGCCCTCTATGAGCTTCCAAATATCACTTTGAAAATTCCACAAGAAGTGTCTTAGCGAAAGGCTGCTTGCGGGGAAAGCTGTAACTCTGAGAGATGATTTCACAGAACACAAAAAAGTTTCTCAGAAAGCTGCTTTCTCTTGGTTTTCGGAGGATAATTCCTTTGGCCCTATAGTCTTAAAAGGGATCCGAAATATCTGTTCTCAGATTCCACAGAAATAAGGCTAGCAAAGAGATCCACGTAATACAGATGTAACTCTGTGAGTGGAAGTCACACATCACAAAGCAGTTTCTCAGCAAGCTTCTTTGCAGTTTTTCTCTGAGAATATTTTCTTTTTCACCAGAGCCATCTATGGGCTTCCAAATGTCACTTTGCGAATTCCACAGGAACAGGCCTAGCGAGCAGCTTCTTGACGGGAAAGCTGTAACTCTGTGAGATGAATGAAGAGAACACTTAGCAGTTTCTCAGAAAACTTCTTTCCACATTTCATCTGAGGATATTTCCTTTTTCACCGTAGGCCGTATGCTCTTCCAAATATCACTTTGCAAATTCCACACGAACTGTCTTAGCGAAAGAATTCTTGAGGGGAAAGGTGTAACTCTGTGAGATGATTACACAGAAAAGAAAGAAGTTTCTCCGAAACCTTCCTCCTCTTTGTTATCGGAGGAGATTTCCATTGGCCCTATACTCTTCAAAGGAATCCGAATTACCTGTTCTCAGATTCCACAGAACTAAGGCTAGCAAAGAGATCCACGAAATACAGATGTAACTCTGTGTGTGGAATTCACACATCACAAAGCAGTTTCTCACAAAGCTTCTTTCCAGTTTTTCTTTGTGGATATTTTCTTTTTCACCATAGCCCTCTATGGGCTTCCAAATATCACTATGCGAATTCCACAAGAACAGGGTTAGCGACCGGCCTCCTGAGGGGAATTCTGTAACTCTGTGAGATGAATGAACAGAACACTAAGCAGTTTCTCACAAAGCGTCTTTCCAGATTTCATCTGATGATATTTCCTTTTTCACCATAGAGCTCACTGGGCTTCCATATATCACTTTGCAAATTCCCCAAGAACTGTCTCAACGAAAGGCATCTTGAGGGTAAAGCTTTAACTCTCTGAGAAGATTTCACAGAACACAAAGAAGTTTCTCAGAAAGCTTCTTTCTCTTTGTTATCGGAGGATATTTCCTTTGGCCCTAAGATGTGTATAAGAGACAGAACACTAAGCAGTTTCTCAGAAAGCTTCTTTCCAGATTTCATCTGAGGATATTTCCTTTTTCACCATATCCCTCTACGGGCTTCCAAATATCACTTTGCAAATTCCACAAAAACTGTCTTGGCGAAAGGCTGCTTAAGGGGAAAATTGTAACTCTGGGAGATGATTTCACAGAACACAAAGAAGTTTCTCAGAAAGCTTCTCTCTCTTTGTTATCAGGTGATAATTCCTTTGGCCCTATACTTTTCAAAGGGTTCCCAAATATCTGTTCTCAGCATCCACAGAAATAAGGCTAGCAAAGAGATCCACGAAATAAGGATGTAACTCTGTGAGTGGAAATCACACATCACAAAGCAGTTTCTCAGAAAGGTTCTTTGCAGTTTTTCTCTGAGGATATTTTCTTTTTCACCATCGCCCTCCATAGGCTTCCAAATATCACTTTGCGAATTCCACAAGAACAGGCTTAGCGAGCGGCTTCTTGAGGGGAAAACCGTAACTCTGTGAGACGAATTCACAGAACACTAAGGAATTTCTCAGAAAGCTTCTTTCCAGATTCCATCTGAGGATATTTCCTTTTTCACCATAGACCTCTATGGGCTTCCAAATATCACTTTGCAAACTCCACAAGAACTGTGTAAGCGAAAGGCTTCTTGAGCGGAAAGCTGTAACTACAAGAGAAGATTTCACAGAACACAAAGAAGTTTCTCAGAAAGCTTCTTTCTCTTTGTTATC
>NW_012107720.1:66918-68758 GCF_000951045.1 Mandrillus leucophaeus | reverse complement strand
TCCACAGAAATAAGGCTAGCAAAGAGATCCACGAAATACAGATGTAACTCTGTGAGTGGAAGTCACACATCACAAAGCAGATTCCCAGAAAGCTTCTTTCCAGTTTTTCTCTGAGCATATTTTCTTTTTCACCGTAGCCCTCTATGGGCTTCCAAATAGTACTTTGAGAATTCCACAAGAACAGACATAGTGAGCGGATTCTTGAGGGGAAAGGTGTAACTCTGTGAGAGGAATTAACAGAACACTAAGCAGTTTTTCAGAAAGCTGCTCTCCAGATTTCATCTGAGGATATTTCCTTTTTCACCTTAGACCTCTATGGGCTTCCAAATATCACTTTGCAAATTCCACAAGAACTGTCTTAGTGAAAGGCTTCTTGAGGGGAAGCTGTAACTCTGTGAGATGATTTCACAGAACATAAAAAAGTTCTCAGAAAGCTTCTTTCTCCTTGTTATCGGAGGATACTTCCTTTTGCCCTATAGTCTTCAAGGGAATCCGAAATATCTGTTCTCAGATTCCACAGAAATAAGGCTAGCAAAGAGACCCACGAAATACAGATGTAACTCTGTGAGTGAAAGTCACACATCACAAAGCAGTTTCTCAGAAAGCTTCTTTCCAGTTTTTCTCTGAGGATATTTTCTTTCTCACCATAGCCCTCTATGGCCTTCCAAATATCACTTTGCGAATTCAAGAAGAACAGGCTTAGCGACCGCCTTCTTGACGGGAAATCTGTAACTCTCTGAGATGAATTAACAGAACACTAAGCAGTTTCTCAGAAAGATTCTTTCCAAATTTCAACTGCGGATATTTCCTTTTTCACCGTAGCCCTTATGCGCTACCAAATATCACTTTTCAAATTTCACACGAACTGTCTTAGCGAAAGAATTCTTGAGGGGAAAGCTGTAACTCTGAGATGATTACACAGAAAACAAACAATTTTCTCCGAAACCTTCTTTCTCTTTGTTATCGGAGGAGATTTCCATTGGCCCTATACTTTTCAAAGGGATCCGAAATACCTGTTCGCAGATTCCAGGGAACTAAGGCTAGCAAAGAGACCAAGGAAATGCAGATGTAACTCTGTGTGTGGAATTCACACATCACAAAGCAGTTTTTCAGAAGTTTCTTTCCAGTTTTTCTCTGTGGATATTTTCTTTTTCACCATAGCCCTCTAGGGGCTTCCAAATATCACTAGGCGAATTCCACAAGAACAGGGTTAGCGAGCGGCCTCTTGAGGGCAAAGCTGTAACTCTGTGAGATGAATGAACAGAACACTAAGCAGTTTCTCACAAAGCGTCTTTCCAGATTTCATCTGAGGATATTTCCTTTTTCACCATAGCCCTCTATGGGCTTCCACATATCACTTTGCAAATTCCCCAAGAACTGTCTCTTCGAAAGGCTTCTTGAGGGTAAAGCTGTAACTCTGTGAGAAGATTTCACAGAACAGAAAGAAGTTTCTCAGAAAGCTTCTTTCTGTTTGTTATCGGAGGATATTTCCTTAGGCCCTACAGTCTTCAAAGGGATCCGAAATATCTGTTCTCAGATTCCACAGAAACAAGGCTAACAAAGAGATCCACGAAATACAGATGAAACCCTCTGAGTGGAAGTCACACATCACAAAGCAGTTTCTCAGAAAGCTTTTTTCCAGTTTTTCTCTGAGGATATTTTCTTTCTCACCACAGCCCTCTATGGGCTTCCAAACATCACTTTGCGAATTCCACAAGAAGAGGCTTAGCGAGCGGCTTCCTGAAGGGAAAGCTGTAACTACAAGAGAAGATTTCACAGAACACAAAGAAGTTTCTCAGAAAGCTTCTTTCTCTTTGTTATCAGGTGATACTTCCTTTGG
>NW_012107720.1:65716-66103 GCF_000951045.1 Mandrillus leucophaeus | reverse complement strand
GAGATGATTTCATAGAACACAAAGAAGTATCTCAGAAAGCTTCTTTCTCTCTGCTTTCGGAGGATACTTCCTTTGGCCCAAAAGTCTTCATTGCATCCGAAATATTGGTTCTCAGATTCCACAGAAATAAGGTTAGCAAAGAGATTCACGAAACACAGATGTAACTCTGTGAGTGGAAGTCACACATCACAAAGCAGTTTCTGAGATAGCTTCTTTACAGTTTCTCTGAGATTATATTCTTTTTCACCATAGCCCTCTATGGGCTTGCATATATCACTCTGCGAATTCCACAAGAACAGGCTTAACGAGCGGCCTCTTGAGGGGAAAGCTGTAACTCTGTGAGATGAATTAATAGAACACTAAGGAGTTTCTCAGAAAGCTTCTTTC
>NW_012107720.1:65216-65666 GCF_000951045.1 Mandrillus leucophaeus | reverse complement strand
TCACCATAGCCCTCTATGGGCTTCCAAATATCACTTTGCAGATTCCACAAGAACTGTCTTAGCGGAAGGCTTCTAGAGGGGAAAGCTGTTACTCTGTGAGATGATTTCACAGAACACAAAGAAGTTTCTCAGAAAGCTTGTTTCTCTTTGTTTTCATAGGATATTTCCTTTGGCCCTGTAGTCTTCAAAGGGTTTCGAAATATCTGTTCTCAGATTCCACAGAACTAAGGCTAGCAAAGAGACTCAAGAAATACAAATGTAACTCTGTGAGTGGAAGTCACACATCACAAAGCAGTTTCTGAGGTAGCTTCTTTCCAGTTTTTCTCTGACGATATTTTCTTTTTCACCATAGCCCTCTAAGGGCTTGTAAATATCACATTGCGAATTCCACAAGAACAGGCTTAGCGAGCGTCCTCTTGAGGGGAAAGCTGTAACTCTGTGAGATGAATT
>NW_012107720.1:64218-65166 GCF_000951045.1 Mandrillus leucophaeus | reverse complement strand
CACCATAGCCCTCTATGGCCTTCCAAATATCACTTTGGGAATTACTCAAGAACAGGCTTAGCGAGCAGCTTCTTGAGGCGAAAGCTGCAACTCTGTGAGATGAATGAAGAGAACACTAAGCAGTTTCTCACCAAGCGTCTTTCCAGATTTCATCTGAGGATATTTCCTTTTTCACCGTAGCCCTCTATGGGCTTCCATCTATCACTTTGCAAATTACCCAAGAACTGTCTCTTCGAAAGGCTTCTTGAGGGTAAAGCTGTAACTCTGTGAGATGATTTCACAGAACACAAAGAAGTTTCTCAGAAAGCTTCTGTCTCTTTGTTATCGGAGGATATTACCTTTGGCCCTAGAGTCCTCAAAGGGATCCGAAATATCTGTTCTCAGATTCCACAGAACTAAGGCTAGCAAAGAGATCCAGGAAATACAGATGTAACTCTGTGAGTGGAAGACACACATCACAAAGCAGTTTCCCAGAAAGCTTCTTTCCAGTTTTTCTCTGAGGATATTTTGTTTTTCACCATAGACCTCAATGGACTTCCAAATATCTGTTTGCAAATTCCACAAGAACTGTCTTAGCGAAAGGCTTGTTGAGGGGAAAGCTGTAACTCTGTGAGATGAATTAACACAACGCTAAGCAGTTTCTCAGAAAGCTTCTTTTCAGATTTCACCTGAGGATATTTCCTTTTTAACCATAGCCCTCTATGGGCTTCGAAATATCACTTTGCGAATTCGACAAGAAAAGGCTTAGGGAGCGGTTTCTTGAGGGGAAAGCTGTAACTCTGTGAGATGAATAAACTGAACACTACGCAGTTTCTCGGAAAGCTTCTTTCCAGTTTTCATCTGAGGATACTTCCTTTTTCATCACAGCTCTCTATGGGCTTCCAAATATCACTTTGCAAATTCCACAAGAACTGTCTTAGCGAAAGGCTTCTTGAGGGGAAAGCTGTA
>NW_012107720.1:63282-64168 GCF_000951045.1 Mandrillus leucophaeus | reverse complement strand
AATATCACTTTGCAAATTTCACAAGAACTATCTTAGCGAAAGGTTTCTTGAGCGGAAAGCTGTAACTCTGTGAGATGATTTCACAGAACACAAAGAAGTTTCTGAGAAAGCTTCTTTCTCTTTGTTATCGGAGGATATTTACTTTCGCCCTATAGTCATGAAAGGGATCCGAAATATCTGTTCTCAGATTCCACAGTAATAAGCCTAGCAAAGAGATCCACGACGTACAGATATTACTCAGTGAGTGGAAGTCACACATCACAAAGCAGTTTGTCAGAAAGCTTCTTTCCAGTTTTTCTCTGAGGATATTTTCCTTTTCACCATAGCCCTCTATGGACTTCCAAATAACACTTTGCGACTTCCACAAGAACAGGCTTAGCGAGCGGCTTTTTGAGAGGAAAGCTGTAACTCTGTGAGATGAATAAACAGAACACTAAGCAGTCTCTCAGAAAGCTTCCCTCCAGATTTCATCTGTCGATACTTCCTTTTTCACCATAGCCCTCTATGGGCTTCCATATATCACTTTGCAAATTCCACAAGAACTGCATTAGCGAAAGGCTTCTTGAGGGGAAAGCTGTAACTCTGTGAGAAGATTCTACAGAACACAAAG
The DNA here is from genome assembly GCF_000951045.1 of Mandrillus leucophaeus. Taxonomy (NCBI): domain Eukaryota; kingdom Metazoa; phylum Chordata; class Mammalia; order Primates; family Cercopithecidae; genus Mandrillus; species Mandrillus leucophaeus. Next base: position 63,558 of record NW_012107720.1, on the reverse strand, counting down.
AAGTTTCTGAGAAAGAATCTTTCTCTTTGTTATTGGAGGATATTTCCTTTGGCCTTGTAGACTTCAAACGGATCCGAAATACATGTTCTCAGATTCCACAGAAATAAGGCTAGCAAAGAGATCCACGAAATACAGATGTAACTCTGTGAATGGAAGTCACACATAACAAAGCAGTTTCTCAGAATGCTTCTTTTCAGTTTTTCTCTGAGGATATTTTCTTTTTCAACATAGCCCTCTAAGGGCTTCCAAATATCACTTAGCGAATTCCACAAGAAC
>NW_012107720.1:62977-63232 GCF_000951045.1 Mandrillus leucophaeus | reverse complement strand
AATTCCACAAGAACAGGCTTAGCGAGAGTCTTCTTGAGGGGAAAGTTGTAAACCTGTGAGATGAATTAACAGAACACTATGCAGTTTCTCAGAAAGCTTCTTTCCAGATTTCGTCTGAGGATATTACCTTTTTCACCATAGCCCTCTATGGGCTTCCAAATACCACTTTGCAAATTCCGCAAGAACTGTCTTAGCGAAACGCTTCTTGATAGGAAAGCTGCAACTCTGTGAGATGATTTCACAGAACACAAAGAT
>NW_012107720.1:62605-62927 GCF_000951045.1 Mandrillus leucophaeus | reverse complement strand
TTTCTCAGAAAGCTTCTTTCTCTTTGTTAGGGGAGGATATTTCCATGGCCCTATAGTCTTCAAAGGCATCCGAAATATCTGTTCTCAGATTCCACAGAAAAAAGGCCAGCAAAGAGATCCACGATATACAGATGTAACTCTGTGAGTGGAAGTCACACATCACAAAGCAGTGTCTCAGAAAACTTCTTTCCAGCTTTTCTCTGTGGATATTTTCTTTTTCACCACGGCCCTCTATGGGCTTCCTAATATCACTTTGCGAATTCAACAAGAACAGGCTTAGCGAGCGGCTTCTTGAGGGGAAAGCTGTAACTCTGTGAGATGA
>NW_012107720.1:61495-62555 GCF_000951045.1 Mandrillus leucophaeus | reverse complement strand
AGTCTTCAAAGGGATCCGAAATATCTGTTCTCAGATTCCACAGAAATAAGGCTAGCAAAGAGATCCACGAAAAACAGATGTAACACTGTGAGTGGAAGTCACACATCACAAAGCAGTTTCTCAGAAAGCTTCTTTCCAGCTTTTCTCTGTGGATATTTTCTTTTTCACCACAGCCCTCTATGGGCTTCCAAATATCACTTTGCGAATTCAACAAGAACTGGCTTAGCGAAGGGCTTCTTGAGGGGAAAGCTGTAACTCTGTGAGATGCATTAAGGAACACTAAGCAGTTTCTCAGGAACCTTCTTTCCAGATTTCATCGCAGGATATTTCCTTTTTCTCCATATCCCTCTATGGGCTTCCAAATATCACTTTGCAATTTCCACAAGAACTGTCTTGGCGAAAGTCTTCTTGAGGGGAAAGCAGCAACTCCCTAAGATGATTTTACAGAACACAAAAAAGTTTCTCAGAAAGCTTCTTTCTCTTTGTTATCGGAGTATATTTCCTTTGGGTCTGTAGTCTTCAAAGGGATCCAAAATATCTGTTCTCAGATTCCACAGAAATAAGGCTAGCAAAGAGATCCACGAAATACAGATAAAACTCTGTGAGGGGAAGTCACACATCACAAAGAAGTTTCTCAGAAAGATTCTTTCCAGTTTTTCTCTGAGGATATTTTCCTTTTCACCATAGCCGTCTATGGGCTTCCAAATATCACTTTGCGAATTCCACAAGAACAGGCTTAGAGAGCGGCCTATTGGGGGAAAGCTGTAACTCTGTGAGATGAATTAACAGAACACGAAGCAGTTTCTCAGAAAGCTTCTTTACAGATTTCATCTGAGGATATTTCCTTTTTCACCATAGCCCTCTATAGGCTTCCAAATATCACTTTGCAAATTCCACAAGAACTGTCTTAGCAAAATTCTTCCTGAGGGGAAAGCTGTAACTCTGTGAGGTGGTTTCACAGAACACTAAGCAGTTTCTCAGAAAGCTTCTTTCCAGATTTCATCTGAGGATATTTAATTTTTCACCACAGCGCTCTATGGGCTTCGAAATATCACTTTGC
>NW_012107720.1:60762-61445 GCF_000951045.1 Mandrillus leucophaeus | reverse complement strand
CTTCTTTCCAGATTTCATCTGAGGATATTTCCTTTTTCACCACAGCTCTCTGTTGGCTTCCAAATATAACTTTGAAAATTCCACCAGAACTGTCTTAGCGAAAGGCTTCTTGAGGGGAAAGCTGTAACTTCGTGAGATGATTTCACAGAACACAAAGAAGTTTCTCAGAAAGCTTCTTACTCTTTGTTAACGGAGGATATTTCCTTTGGACCTATAGTCTTCAAAGGGATACGAAATATCTGTTGTCAGATTCCACAGAAATAAGGCTAGCAAAGAGACCCACGAAATACAGATGTAACTGTGAGTGGAAGTCACACATCATAAAGCAGTTTCTCAGAAAGCTTCTTTCCAGTTTTTCTCTGAGGATAGTTTCTTTTTCACCATAGCCCTCCATGGGCTTCCGAATATCACTTTGCGAATTACACAAGAACAGGCTTAGCGAGCGGCTTCTTGAGGGAAAAGCCGTAACTGTGTTAAATCAATAAGGGAACACCTAGCAGTTTCTCAGAAAGCTTCTATCCAGATTTCATGTGAGGATATTTCCTTTTTCACCATAGCCCTCTATGGGCTTTCAAGTATCCCTTTGCAAATTCCGCAAGAACTGTCTTAGCAAAAGGCTTCTTGAGGGGAAAGCTGTAACTCTGTGAGATGATTTCACAGAACACAAAGAAGTTTCTCAGAAA
>NW_012107720.1:60388-60712 GCF_000951045.1 Mandrillus leucophaeus | reverse complement strand
TTTCTCAGAAAGCTTCTTTCTCTTTGTTATCGGAGGGTATTTCCTTTGGCCCTATAGTCTTCAAAGGGATCCGAAATATATCTGTTCTCAGATTCCACAGAAATAAGGCTAGCAAAAAGTTCCACGAAACACAGATGTAACTCTGTGAGTGGAGGTCACACATCCCAAAGCATTTTCTCAGAAAGCTTCTTTCCACTTTTCCTCTGAGAATATTTTCTTTTTCACCAGAGCCCTCCATGGGCTTCCAAATATCGGTTTACAAATTCCACAAGAACATGCCTAGCGAGCGGCTTCTTGAGGTGATAGCTGTAACTCTGTGAGATG
>NW_012107720.1:57373-57950 GCF_000951045.1 Mandrillus leucophaeus | reverse complement strand
ACAGAACACTAAGCAGTTTCTCAGAAAACTTCTCTCCAGATTTCATCTGAGGATATCATCTTTTTCACCATAGCCCTCTATGGGCTTCCAAATATTACTTTGCAAATTCCACAAGAACTGTCTTAGCGAAAGGCTTCTTGGAGGGGAAAGCTGTAACTCTGTGAGATGATTTCACAGAACACAAAGGAGTTTCTCAGAAAGCTTCTTTCTCTTTGTTATCCGAGAATATTTCCTTTGGCCCTATAGTCTTCAAAGTTATCCGAATTATCTGTTCTCAGGCTCCACAGAAATAAGGCTGGCACAGAGATTCACGAAATACAGATGTAACTCTGTGAGTGGAAGTCACACATCACAAAGCAGTTTCTCAGAAACCTTCTTTCCAGTTTTTCTCTGAGAACATTTTCTTTTTCACCATAGCCCTCTATGGGCTTCCAAACATCACCTTGCGAATTCCACAAAAACAGGCTTAGCCAGCGGCTTCATCAGGGGAAAGCTGTAACTCTGTGAGATGAATTAACAGAACACGAAGCAGTATCTCAGAAAGCTTCTTTCCAGATTTCATCTGAGGATATTTCCT
>NW_012107720.1:56157-57235 GCF_000951045.1 Mandrillus leucophaeus | reverse complement strand
TGTGAGATGATTTCACAGAACACACAGAGGTTTCTCAGAAAGCTTCTTTCTCTTTGTTATTGGAGTGTATTTCCTTTGGCCCTATAGTCCTCAAAGGGATCCAAAATATCTATTCTCAGATTCCACAGAAATAAGGCTAGCAAAGAGATCCACGAAATACAGATATAACTCTGTGAGTGGTAGTTACATATCACAAAGCAGTTTCTCAGAAAGTTTCTTTCCAGTTTTTCACAGAGGCGATTTCCTTATTCACCACAGCCCTCTATGGGCTTCCAAATATCACTTTGCGAATTCCACAAGAACAGGCTAAGTGAGCGGCTTCTTGAGGAGAAAGCGGTAAACATGTGAGATGAATTAACAGAGCACTAGGCAATTTCTCAGAAAGACTCTTTCCTGATTTCATCTGAGGATATTTTCTTTTTCACCATAGCCATCTATGGGCTTCCAAATATCACTTTGCAAATTCCGCAAGAAGTGTCTTAGTGAAGGCTTCTTGAGGGGAAAGCTGTAACTCTGTGAGATGATTTCACAGAACACAAAGAAGTTTCTCAGAAAGCTTCTTTCTCTTTGTTATCGGAGGATATTTCCTTGGCCCTTTAGTCTTCAAAGGGCTGTCTCTTATACACATCTAGATGTGTATAAGAGACAGGGATATTTCCTTAGGCCCTAGAGTCTTCAAAGGGATCCGAAATATCTGTTTTCAGATTCCACAGAAATAAGGCTAGCAAAGAGATCCACGAAATACAGATGTAACTCTGTGAGTGGAATTCACACATGACAGAGCAGTTTCTCAGAAAGCTTCTTTACAGTTTCTCTCGGAGGATATTTTCTTTTTCACCATAGCCCTCTATGGGCTTCCAAATATCACTTAATTCCACAAGAACAGCCTTAGCGAGCGGCTTCTTGAGGAGAAACTAGTAACTCTGTGAGTTGAGTGAACAGAACACTAAGCAGTTTCTCAGAAAGTATCTTTCCAGATTTCATCTGAGGATATTTCGTTTTCACCATAGCCCTCTAAGGCTTTCCAAATATCACTTTGCCAATTCCACAAGAACTGTCTTAGCGAAAGGCTTCTTGA
>NW_012107720.1:55460-56107 GCF_000951045.1 Mandrillus leucophaeus | reverse complement strand
AACTCTGTGAGATGATTTCACAGAACACAAAGAAGTTTCTCAGAAAGCTTCCCCCTCTTTGTTATCGGAGGATATTTCCTTTGGCCCTATGGTCTTCCACGGGATCTGAAATATGTGTTCTCAGATTCCACAGAAATAAGGCTAGCAAAGGGATCTACGACATACAGATATAACTCAGTGAGTGGAAGTCACAATCACAAAGCTGTTTTTCAGAAATCGTCTTTCCAGTTTTTCTCTGAGGATATTTTTTTCTTCACCATAGCCCTGTATGGGCTTCCAAATATCACTTTGAGAATTCCACAAGAACAGGCTTAGCGAGCGGCTTCTTGAGGGGAAAGCTGCAACTCTGTGAGATGAATTAACAGAACACGAAGCAGTTTCTCAGAACGCTTCTTTCCAGATTTCATCTGAGGATATTTACTTTTTCACCATAGCCCACTATGGGCTTCCATATATCACTTTGCATATTTCACAAGAACTATCTTAGCAAAAGGTTTCTTGAGTGGAAAGCTGTAACTCTGTTAGATGATTTCACAGCAAACAAAGAAGTTTCTGAGAAAGCTTCTTTCTCTTTGTTGTCGGAGGATATTTCCTTTGGCCCTATTGTCCTCGAAGGGATATGAAATATCTGTTCTCAGATTCCACAG
>NW_012107720.1:54800-55410 GCF_000951045.1 Mandrillus leucophaeus | reverse complement strand
TAGCCCTCTATGGGCCTCCAAATATCACTTTGCAAATTCCAGAAGAACTGTCTTAGCGAAAGGCTTCTTGAGGAGAAAGCTGTAACTCTGTGAGATGATTTCACAGAACACAAAAAGGTTTCTGAGAAATCTTCTTTCCCTCTGTTATTGGAGGTTATTTCCTTTGGCTCTCTGGTACTCAAAGGGATCTGAAATACCTGTTCTCAGATTCCCCAGAAATAATGCTGGCAAAGAGATCCACGAAATACAGATGTGACTCTGAGTGGAAGTTACACATCACAAAGCAGTTTCTCAGAAAGCTTCTTTCTTTCCAGATTTCATCTGAGGATATTTCCTTTTTCGCCACAGCGCTCCGTGGGCTTCCAAATATCACTTTCCAAATTCCACAAGAACTATTTTAGCGAAAGGCTTCTTGAGGCAAAAGCTGTAACTCTGTGAGATGATTTCACAGAACACAAAGAAGTTTCTCAGCAAAATTCTTTCTCTTTGTTATCGGAGGATATTTCCTTTGACCCTATAGCATTCAAAGGGATCCGAAATATCTGTTCTCAGATTCCACAGAAATAAGGCTAGCAAAGATATCCACGAAACACAGATGTAACTCTGTGAG
>NW_012107720.1:54363-54750 GCF_000951045.1 Mandrillus leucophaeus | reverse complement strand
AGGCTTAGCGAGCGGCTTCTTGAGGGGAAAGCTGAAACTCTGTGAGATGAATTAACAGAACATGAAGCAGTTTCTCTGAAAGCTTCCTTCTTTTTGTTATCATCGGATACTTCCTTTTGCCCTGTGGTCTTCAAAGGGATATGAAATATCTGTTCTCAGATTCCACAGAAATAAGGCTAGCAAAGAGGTCCATGACATACAGATATAACTCAGTGAGTGGAAGTCACACATCACAAGGCAGTTTTTCAGAAAGCTTCTTACAGTTTTTCTCTGAGGATATTTTCTTTTTCACCATAGCCCTCTATGGACTTCCAAACATCACTTTGCGAATTCCACAAGAACAGGATTAGCGAGCGGCTTCTTGAGGGGAAAGCTGTAACTCTGTGA
>NW_012107720.1:48090-48674 GCF_000951045.1 Mandrillus leucophaeus | reverse complement strand
TCCAGATTTCATGTGAGGATATTTCCTTTTTCACCATAGCCCTTTATGGGCTTCCAAATATCCCTTTGCAAGTTCCACAAGAACTGTCTTAGCAAAAGGCTTCTTGAGGGGAAAGCTGTAAATCTGTGAGATGATTTCACAGACCTCAAAGAAGTTTCTCAGAAAGCATCTTTCTCTTTGTTATCGGAGGATATTTCCTTTGACCCTCAAGTCTTCAAAGAGATCCGAAATATGTGTTCTCAGATTCCACAGAAATAAGGCTAGGAAAGGGATCCACGAAATACAGATGTAACTCCGTGGGTGGAAGTCACACATCACAAAGCAGTTTTTCAGAAAGCTTCTTTCCAGTTTTTCTCTGAGGATATTTTCTTTTTCACCATAGCCCTCTATGTTCTTCTAAACATCACTTTGCGAAATCCACAAGAAGAGGCTTAGCGAGCGGCTTCTTGACGGAAAAGATGTAACTCTGTGAGATGAATTAACAGAACCCTAAGTAGTTTCTTAGAAAGCTTCTTTCCAGATTTAGTCTGAGGATATTTCCTTTTTCACCATAGCCAACTGTGGGCTTCCAAATATCACTTTGC
>NW_012107720.1:44519-48040 GCF_000951045.1 Mandrillus leucophaeus | reverse complement strand
CAGAACAGAGTCCTCAGAAATAATACCACACATTTACAGCCATCTGATCTTTGACAAACCTGAGAGAAACAAGAAATGGGGAAAGGATTCCCTATCTTTCCAATTTTCATTTGAGGATATTTCCTTTTTCACCATAGCCTTCTATGGGCTTCCAAATATCACTTTGCAAATTACACAAGAACAGTCTTAGCGAAAGACTTCCAGAGGGAAAAGCTGTAACTCTGTGAGATGATTTCACAGAACACAAAGAAGTTTCCCAGAAAGCTTATTTACAGTTTTTCTCTGAGGATATTTTCTTTTTCACCATAGCCTCTTTGGGCTTCCAAATATCACATTGCAAATTCCACAAGAACAGGCTTAGCGAACGGCTTCTAGAGGGGAAAGCTGTAACTCTGAGAGATGATTTCACAGAACACAAAGAAGTTTCTCAGAAAGCATCTTTCTCATTGTTATCGGAGGATATTTCATTTGGCCCTATAGTCTTCAAAGAGATCCGAAATATCCGTTCTCAGATTCCACACGTATCCACGAAATAGATCTGTAACCATGTGAGTGGAAGTCACACATCACAAAGCACTTTCTCAGAAAGCTTCTTTCCAGTTTTTCTCTGAGGATATTTTCTTCTTCACCATAGCCCTCTATGGGTTTCCAAATATCACGTTGAAACTTCCACAAGAACAGGCTTAGCGAAAGGCTTCTTGAGGGAAAATCCGAAACTCTGTGAGATGATTTCACAGAACACAAGGAAGATTCTCAGAAAGCTTCTTTCTCTTTGTTATCGGAGGATATTTCCTTTCACCCCATAGTCTTCAAAGGGATCTAAAATATCAGTTCTCAGATTCCACAGAAATAAAGTTAGCAAAGAAATCCACGAAATACTGCTGTAACCCTGTGAGTGGAAGTCACACATCACAAAGAAGTTTCTCACAAAGCTTCCTTCCAGTTTTTCTCTAAGTATATTTTCGTTTTCACCATAGCCCTCAATGGGCTTCCAAACATCACTTTGCAAATTCCAGAAGAACAGGCTTAGCGAACGGCTTCTTCAGGGGAAAGCTGTAACTCTGTGAGATTAATTAACAGAACACTAAGCAGTTTCTCAAAAGCTTCTTTCCAGATTTCATCTGACAATATTTCCTTTCTCACAATATCCCTCCATGGGCTGCCAAATATCACTTTGCAAATGTCACAGGGACTCGCTTAGCGAACGGCTTCTTGAGGGGAAAGCTGTAACTCTGTGATATGAATTAACAGAACACTAAGCGGTTTCTCAGAAAGTTTCTTTCCAGTTTTCATCTGAGGACAATTCCTTTTTCACCGTAGCCCTCCATGGGCTTCCAAATATCACTTTGCGAATTCCACAAGAACAGTCTTAGCGAAAGACTTCTTGAGGGGAAAGCTGTAACTCTGTGAGATGATTTCACAGGACACAAATAAGTTTCACAGAGAGCTTCTTTCCAGTTTTCATCTGAGGATATTTCCTTTTTCACCATAGCCCTCCATGGGCTTCCAAATATCACTTTCAAATTCCACAAAAACAGACTTATTGAACGACTTCTTGTGGGGAAAGCTGCAACTCTGTGAGGTGATTTCAAAGAACACAAAGAACTTTCGCAGAAAACTTCTTTCTCTTTGTTATCGGAGGATATTTCCTTTGGCCCTGTAGTCTTCAAAGGGATCCGAAATATCAGTCCGCAGATTCCACAGAAATAAGTCTAGCAAACAGCTCCACGAAATACAGCTGTAACTTTGTGAGTGGAAGTCACACGTCACAAAGCAGTTTTTCAGAAATCTTCCTTCCAGTTTTCATCAGCGGATATTTTCTTTTTCACCATTGCCCTCCATGGGCTCTCAAATATCACTTTGTAAATTCTACAAGAGCAGTCTTAACGAAAGGCTTCTTGAGCGTATATCTGTAACTCTGTGAGATGATTTCACAAGACACAAAGAAGTTTCTTAGAGAGCTTCTTTCCTGTTTTCATTTGAGGATATTTCCTTTTTCATCGTAGCACTCCATGGGGTTCCAAATATCACTTTCCAAATTCTACAAGAATAGTCTTAGCTAACGGCTTCTTGAAGGGAAAGGTGTAATTCTGTTAGATGATTTCACAGAACACAAAGAAGTTTCTCAGAAAGCTTCTTTCTTTTTGTTATTAGAGGATATTTCCTTTGTCCCTAAAGTCTTCAAAAGGATCCAAAATATCACTTCTCAGATTCCACAGAAACAGGCTAGCAAACAGATCCACAAAATAGAGTTGTAGCGTTCTGAGTGGCAGTCACACATCACAAAGCAGTTTCTCAGAAAGCTTCTTTCAAGTTTTTCTCTGAGGATATTTTCTTTTTCAACATAGCCCTCTATGGGGTTCCAAATATCACTTTGAAAATTCCACAAGAACAGGCGTAGCGAACGGCTTCCTTTGGGGAAAGCTGTAACTCTGTGACGTGATTTCAAAGTACACAAAGAAGTTTCTCAGAAAGCTTCTTTCTCTTTGTCATTGGAGGATATTTCCTTTGGCCCTGTAGTCTTCAAAAGGATCCGCAACATCAGTTTTCAGATTCCACAGAAATAAGGCTAGCAAACAGATCCACGAAATACAGCTGTAATCTGTGAGATGATTTCACAGAACACAAAGAAGTTTCCCAGAAATCTTATTTCCAGTTTTTCTCTGAGGATATTTTCTTTTTCACCATAGCCCTCTATGGGCTTCCAAATATCACATTGCAAATTCCACAAGAACAGGCTCAGCGAACGGCTTCTTGAGGATAAAAGCTGTAACTCTGTGGGATGAAATAACAAAACACTAAGCAGTTTCTCAGAAAGCTTCTTTCCAGTTTTCATCTGAGGATATTTCCTTTTTCACCATAGACCTCCATGGGCTTCCAAATATCACTTTGCAACTTCCAGAAGAACAGTCTTAGCGAAAGGCTTCTTGAGGGGAAAGCTGTAAGTCTGAGATGATTTCACAGAACACAAAGAAGTTTCTCAGAAAGCTTCTTTCTCTTTGTTATCGGAGGATATTTCCTTTGGCCCTATAGACTTCAAAGGGATCCGAAATATCCGTTCTCAGATTCCACAGAAATAAGACTAGCAAACACATCCGCGAAATACAGCTGTAACTCTGTGAGTGGAAGTCACACATCACAAAGCATTTTCTCAGAAAACATCTTTCCAGTTTTTCTCTGAGAATATTTTCTTTTTCACCGTAGCCCTCTATGGGCTTCCAAATATCATTTTGCAAATTCCACAAGAACAGGCTTAGCAAACGGCTTCTTGAGGGGAAAGCTGCCACTCTGTGAGATGAATTAACAGAACACTAAGCAGTTTCTCAGAAAGCTTCTTTCCAGTTTTCATCCGAGAATATTTCCTTTTTCAATGTAGCCCTTCAAGGGCTTCCAAATAACACTTTGCAAATTCCACAAGAAGAGTCTTAGCGAAAGGCTTCTTGAGGCGAAACGGTAACTCTGTGGGATGATTTCACAGAACACAAAGAAGATTCTCAGAAAGCGTCTTTCCAGTTTTTTTC
>NW_012107720.1:40956-43939 GCF_000951045.1 Mandrillus leucophaeus | reverse complement strand
ATTCCACAAGAACAGGCTTAGCCGACGGCTTCTTGCGGGGAAAGCTGTAACTCTGAGATGAATTAGAAGAACACTAAGCAGTTTCTCAGAAAACTTCTTTCCAGATTTAATCTGAGGATATTTCCTTTTTCACCATAACCCTATATGGGATTCCAAATATCACTTTGCAAGTTCCACAAGAAAAGTCTTATCGAAAGCCTTCTTGAGGGGAAAGCTGTAACTCTGTGAGATGATTTCACAGAACACAAGGAAGTTTCCCAGAAAGCTGCTTTCTCTTTGTTATCGGAGGATGTTTCCTTTGCCCCTATAGTGTTCAAAGGGATAAGTAATATCCGTTCTCAGATTCCACAAAAATAAGGCTTGCGAACAGATCCACGAAATACAGCTGTAAATCTGTGAGTGCAAGTAACACATCACAAAGCAGTTTCTCAGAAAGCTTCTTTCCAGTTTTTCTCTGAGGATATTTTCTTTTCCACCATAGCCCTCTATAGGCTTCCAAATATCACATTGCAAATTCCACAAGAGCAGGCTTAGAGAACGGTTTCCTGAGAGAAAGTTGTAACTCTGTGAGATGAATTAACAGAACACTAAGCAGTTTCTTAGAAAGCTTCTTTCCAGTTTTCATCTGAGGATATATCCTTTTTCATCATAGCCCTCCATGGGGTTCCAAATATCACTTTGCAAATTCCACAAGAACAGTCTTAGCGACAGGCTTCTTGAGGGGAAAGCTATAACACTGTGAGATGATTTCACAGGAAACAAAGAAGTTTCTCAGAAAGCGTCTTTCTTTCTGTTATCGGAGGATATTTCCTTTTGCCCTATACACTTCAAAGGGATCCGAAATATCAGTTCTCAGATTCCACAGAAATAAGCCTAGCAAAGAGATCCACGAAATACAGCTGCAACTATGTGAGTGGAAGTCACACATCACAAAGCAGTTTCTCACAAAGCGTCTTTCCAGTTTTTCTCTGAGGATACTTTGTTTATCACCATAGCCCTCTAAGGGCTTCCAATTATCACTTTGTAAATTCCACAAGAACGGGCTTCGCTAACGGCTTCTTGAGGGGAAAGCTGTCACTATGTGAGATGAATTAACAGAACACTAAGCAGTTTCTCAGAAAGCTTCTTTACAGTTTTCATCTGAGGATGTTTCCTTTTTCACTTTAGCTCTCCAAGGGCTTGCAAATATCACTTTGCCAATTCCACAAGAACAGTCTTAGCGAAAGGCTTCTTGAGGGGAAACCTGTAACTCTGTGAGATGATTTCACAGAACACAAAGAAGTTTCTCAGAAAGCTTTATTCTCTTTGTTATCGGAAGATATTTCCTTTGGTCCTATAGACTTCAAAGGGATCCAAAGTATCAGTTCTCATATTCCACAGAAATAAGGCTAGCAAACAGCTCCATGAAATACAGCTGTAACTCTGTGAGGGGAAGTCACACATCACAAAGCAGTTTCTCAGAAAGCTTCCTTCCAGTTTTCCTTTGAGGATATTTTCTGTTTCACCTTAGCCCTCTATGGGCTTCCAAATATCACTTTGCAAATTCCACAGGAACACGCTTAGCGAACGGCTTCTTGAAGGGAAAGCTGTAACTCTGTGAGATGAATTAACAGAACACTGAGACGTTTCTGAGAAAGCTTCTTTCCAGTTTTCATCTGACGATATTTCCTTTCTCACCATAGCCCTCCATGGGCTTCCAAATATCACTTTTCAAATCCACCTGAACAGTCTTAGCGAAAGGCTACTTGAGGGGAAAGCTGTAACTCTGTACGATGATTTCACAGAACACAAGGAAGTTTCCCAGAAAGCTTCTTTCTCTTTGTTATCGGAGGATATTTCCTTTGGCCCTATAGTCTTCAAAGGGATCAGAAATATCCGTTGTCTGATTCCACAAAAATAGGGCTAGCAAATAGATCCACGAAATACAGCTGTAACTCTGTGAGTGGAAGTCACACATCACAAAACAGTTTGTCAGAAAGCTTCTTTGCAGTTTTTCTCTGAGGATATTTTCTTTTTCATCATAGCCCTTTGTGGGCTTCCAAATATCACTTTGCAAATTCCACAAGAACACGCTTATCGAATGGCTTCTTGTGGGGAAAGATGTAACTCTGTGAGACGAATTAGGAGAACACTAAGCAGCTTCTCAGAAAGCTTCTTTCCAGTTTTCATCTGAGGATATTTCCTTTTTCACAATAGCCCTCCATGGGCTTCCACATATCACTTTGCAAAATTCACAAGAACAGTCTTGGTGAAAGGCTTCTTGAGGGGAAAGCTGTAACTCTGTGAGATGATTTCACGGAACACAAAGAAGTTTCTCAGAAAGCTTCTTTCCAGTTTTCATCTGAGGTTATTTCTTTTTTCATAATAGCCCTCTATGGGGTACAAAATATCACATTCCAAATTCTACAAGTACAGTCTTAGTGAAAGGATTTTTGAGGGGAAATCTGTAACTCTGTTAGATGAATTATCCAAACACTTTACAGTTTCTCAGAAAGTTTCTTTCCAATTTTCATTTGACGATATTTCGTTTTTCACCGTAGCCCTACATGGGGTTCCAAATATCACTTTTCAAATTCCACAAAAACAGTCTTAGCAAAAGGAATCTTGAGGTGAAAGCTGTAACTCTGTGAGATGACATCACAGAACACAAAGCATTTTCTCAGAAAGCTTCTTTCCAGGTTTTCTCTGAGGATACTTTCTGTTACACCATAGCCCTATATGCGTTTCCAAATATCACTTTGAAAATTCCACAAGAACAGGTTTAGGGAAAGGCTTCTTGAGAGAAAGTCTGAAACTCTGTGAGATGATTTCACAGAACACAAGGAAATTTCTCTGAAAGCTTCTTTCTCTTTGTTATCGGAGGATATTTCCTTTGGCCCTGTTGTCTTCAAAGGGATCCGAAATATCAGTTCTCAGATTCCACAGAAATAAGGCTAGCGAACAGATCCAGGAAATACAGATGTAACTCTGTGAGTGGAAGTCA
>NW_012107720.1:36612-40671 GCF_000951045.1 Mandrillus leucophaeus | reverse complement strand
ACGACTTCTTGAGGGGAAAGCTGTAATTCTGTGAGATGAATTAACAGAACACTAAGCAGTTTCTCAGAAAGCTTCTTTCCAGATTTCATCTGAGGACATTTCCTTTTTCCAGCGTAGCTCTCCATGGGTTTCCAAATATCACTTTGAAAATTGACCAAGAACAGTCTTAGCGAAAGGCTTTTTGAGGGGAAGGCAGCAATTCTGTGAGATGATTTCAAAGAACACATAGAAGTTTCCCAGAAAGCTTCTGTCTCTTTGTTATCGGAGGATATTTCCTTTGGTCCTATTGTCTTCTAAGGCATCCGAAATATCAGTTCTCAGATTCCACAGAAACAAGACTAGAAAACAGATCCAGGAAATACAGATATAACTCTCTGAGTGGAAGTCACACACCACAAACCAGATTTTCAGAAAGCTTCTTTCCAGTTTTTCTCTGAGGGTATTTTCTTTTTCACCATAGCCCTCTACGGGCCTCCAAATATCACTTTGCAAATTCCACAAGAACAGGCTTAGCGAACAGCTTCTTGAGGGGAAAGCTGTAACTCTGTGAGATGAATTAACAGAACACTAAGCCGTTTCTCAGAAAGCTTCTTTCCAGTTTTTATCTGAGGATATTTCCTTTTTCACGAGAGCCCTCCATGGGCTTACAAATATCACTTTGCAAATTCCACAAGAACAGTCTTAGCTAAAGATTTTTGAGGGGAATGCTGTAAGTCTGAGAGATGATTTCACAGAACACAAAGAAGTTTGTCAGAAAGCTTCTTTCCAGTTTTCATTTGAGGATATTTCCTTTTTCACCATAGCCCTCTATGGTCTTCCAATTATCACTTTGCAAATTACACAAGAACAGACTTAGCGAAAGGCTTCTTGAGAGGAAAGCTGTAACTCTGGTAGATGAATTAAGAGAACACTAAGCAGTTTCTCAGAAAGCTTCTTTCCAGTTTTCATCTGAGGATATTTCCTTTTTCAACATTGCCCTACATGGACTTCCAAATATCACTTTGAAAATTCCACAAGAACAGTCTTAGTGAAAGGTTTCTGGAGGGGAAAGCTGTAACTCTGTGAGATGATTTCACAGAACACAAAGAAGATTCTCACAAAGCTTCTTTCTCTTTGTTATGAGAGGATATTTCCTTTGGCCCCATAGTCTTAAAGGGATCCGAATTATCAGTTCTCAGATTCCACAGATATCAGGCTAGGAAACAGATCCACGAAATACATCTGTAACTCTGTGAGTGGAAGTCACACATCAGAAAGCAGTTTCCCACAAAGCTTCTTTCCAGTTTGTCTCTAAGGATATTTTCTTTATCACCATAGCCCTCTTTGGGCTTCCAATTATCACTTTGCAAATTCCACACGAACAGACTTATCGAAAGGATTCTTGAGGGGAATGCTGTAACTCTGTGAGATGATTTCACAGAACACAAAGAATTTTCTCAGAAAACTTCTTTCTCTTTGTTATCGGAGGATATTTCCTTTGGCCCGATAGACTTCAAAGGGATCCGAAATATCAGTTCTCAGATTCCACAGAAATAAGAGTAGCAAACAGATCCACGAAATACAGCTGTAACTCTGTGAGTGGAAGTCACACATCACCAAGGAGGTTCTTAGGAAATTTCTTTCCACTCTTTCTCTGAGGATATTTTCTTCTTCACCATAGCCCTCTATGGGCTTCCAAATATCACTTTGCGCATTCCACAAGAACAGGCTTAGCAAACGGCTTCTTGAGGGGAGAGCTGTAACTCTGTGAGATGATTTCACAGAACACAAAGAAGTTTCTCAGAAAGCTTCTTTCTCTTTGTTATCGGAGGATAGTTCCTTTGGCCCTACACTTTTAAAAAGGCATGCAAAATATCAGTTCTCGGATACCACAGAAATATGGCTAGCAAACAGATACACGAAATACAGCTGTAACTCTGTGAGTGGAAGTTACACATCAGAAATCAGTTTCTCAGAAAGCTTCTTTTCACTTCTTCTCTGAGGATATTTTCATTTTCACCATAGCCTTCTATGGGCTTCCAAATATCACTTTGAAAATTCCACAAGAACAGGCTTAGCGAATGGCTTCTTGAGGGAAAGCTGTAACTCTGTGAGATGAACTAACAGAACACTAAGCAGTTTCCCAGAAAGCTTCTTTCCAGTTTTCCTCTGGGGATATTTCCTTTTTCAACATAGCCCTCCATGGGGTTCCAAATATCACTTTGCAAATTCCACAAGAACAGTCTTAGCGAAAGGGTTCTTGCGGGGAAACCTGTAATTCTGTGAGATAAATTAACAGAACACAAAGAAGTTTCTCAGAAAGCTTCTTTCTCTTTGTTATCGGAGGATATTTCCTTTGGCCCTATGGTCTTCAAAGGGATCCGAAATATCAGTTCTCAGATTCCAGAGAAATAAGTCTAGCAGACAGATCCACGAGATACAGCTGTAACTCTGGGAGAGGAAGTCGCACATCTCAAAGCAGTTTCTCAGAAAGATTCTTTCCAGTTTTTCTCTGAGGATATTTTCTTTTTCTCCATAGCCCTCTACGGGCTTCCAAATATCACTTTGCAGATTCCCCAAGAACAGGCTTAGCGAACGGCTTCTTGATGAGAAATTGGTAACTCTGTGAGATCAATTAACAGAAAACTAAGCAATTGCTCAGAAAGCTTCTTTCCAGTTTACATATGAGGATATTTCCTTTTTCACCGTAGCCCCCCATGGGCTTACAAATATCACTTTGCAAATTCCACAAGAACTGTCTTATCGAAAGGCTTCTTGAGGGGAAAGCTGTAATTCTGTGAGATGATTTCACAGAACACAAAGAAGTTTCTCAGAAAGCTTCTTTCCAGTTTTTCTCTGTTGATGCTTTCTTTTTCACCATAGCACTCTAGGGGCTTCCAAATATCACTTTGCAAATTCCACAAGAACAGGCTTAGCGATCGGCTTCTTGAGTGAAAGCTGTAACTCTGTGAGATAATTTTACAGAACACAAAGAAGTTTCTCAGAAAGCTTCTTTCTCTTTGTTATCGGAGGATATTTCCTTTGGCCCTATAGTCGTCAATGGGATCCGAAATATCTGTTCTCAGACTCGACAGAAATAAGGCTAGCAAAGAGATCCACGAAATACAGATTTAACTCTGTGAGTGGAAGTCACACATCAAAAAGCAGTTTCTCAGAAAGCTTCTTTCCTGTTTGTCTCTGAGGATATTTTCTTTTTCACCCTACCATCTAAGGACTTCCAATTATCACTTTGCGAATTCCACAAGAACAGGCTTAGCGAACGATCTCTTGAGGGGAAAGTTGTAACTCTGTGAGATGAACTAGGAGAACAGTAAGCAGTTTCTCAGAAAGCTTCTTTCCAGTTTTCATCTGAGGATATTTCCTTTTTCACCATAGCCCTCCATGGGCTTCCAAATATCACTTTGCTAATTCCACAAGAAGAGTCTTAGCGAAAGGCTTCTTGAGGGGAAAGCTGTAACTCTGTAGATGATTTCACAGAACACAAAGAAGTTTCTCAGAAAGATTCTTTCTCTTTGTTATCGGAGAATATTTCCTTTGCCCCTATAGTCTTCAAAGGGATCTGAAATATCAGTTCTCAGATTCCACAGAAATCACGCTAGCAAACAGATCCACGAAATACAGCTGTAACTCTGTGAGTGGAAGTCACACATCACAAAGCAGTATCTCACAATATTCTTTCCACTTTTTCTCTGAGGATATTTTCGTTTTCATCATAGCCCTCTATGGGCTTCCAATGATCACTTTGCAAATTCCACAAGAACAGGCTTAACGAACGACTTCTTGAGGGGAAAGCTGTAACTCTGTGAGATGAATGAAGAGAACACTAAGCAGTTTCTCAGAAAGCTTCTTTTCAGTTTTCATTTGAGGATATTTCCTTTTTCACGAAAGCCCTCCATGGGCTTCCAAATACCACTTTGCAAATTAGTCAATAATAGTCTTAGCAAAAGGCTTCTTGAGGGGAAAGCTGTAACTCTGTGAGATTATTTCACAGAACACAAAGAAGTTTCTCAGAAAGCTTCTTTCTCTCTGTTATCGGAGGATATTTCCTTTGGCCCTATA
>NW_012107720.1:32271-36562 GCF_000951045.1 Mandrillus leucophaeus | reverse complement strand
GTTCTCAGATTCCACAGAAATAAGGCTAGCAAACAGCTCCACGATATACAGCTGTAACTCTGAGTGGAGGTCACACATTACAAAGCAGTTTCTCACAAAGCTTCTTTCCAGTTTTTCTCTGAGGATATTTTCTTTCTCACCATAGCCCTCTATGGGCTTCCAATTATCACTTTGCAAATTCCACAAGAACATGCTTAGCGAACGGCTTCTTGAGGGGTAAGCTGTAACTCTGTGAGATGAATGAAGAGAACAGTAAGCAGTTTCTCAGAAAGCTTCTTTCCAAGTTTCATCTGAGGATATTTCCTTTTTCACCATAGCCCTCCATGGGCTTCCAAATATCACTTGGCAAATTCCACAAGAATAATCTTACCCAAAGGCTTCTTGAGGGGAAAGCTGTAACTCTGTGAGATGATTTCACAGAACACAAAGAAGTTTCTCAGAAAGATTCTTCCTCTCTGTTTTTGGAGGATATTTGCTTTGGCCCTATACTCTTCAAAGGGATCCGAAGTATCAGTTCTCAGATTCCTCAGAAATAAGGCTAGAAAACAGCTCCACGAAAAACACCTGTAACTCTGTGAGTGGAAGTCACACATTACAAAGCAGTATCTCACAAGGCTTCTTTCCAGTTTTCATCTTAGGATATTTCCTTTTTCACCATAGCCCTCCATGGGCTTCCAAATATCACTTTGCAAATTCTACAAGAACAGTCTTAGCGATAGGCTTCTTGAGGGGAAAGATGTAACTCTGTGAGATGATTTCACAGAACTCAAAGAAGTTTCTCAGAAAGCTTCTTTCTCTTTGTTATCGGAGGGTATTTCTTTTGGCCTATTGTCTTCAAAGGGATCCGAAATATCAGTTCTCAGATTCCACAGAAATCAGGCTAGCAAACAGATACACGACATACAGCTGTAACTCTGCAAGTGGAAGTCACACATTACAAAGCAGTTTCTCAAAAAGCTTCTTTCCACTGTTTCTCTGAGGATATTTTCTTTTTTACCATAGCCCTCTATGGGCTTCCAATAATCGCTTTGCAAATTCCACAAGAACAGTCGTAGCCAACGGCTTATTGAGAGGAAAGATGTAACTCTGTGAAATGGGTTAAGAGAACACGAAGCAGTTTCTCAGAATGCTTCTTTCCAGTTTTCATCTGAGGATATTTCCTTTTTCACCATAGCCCTCCATGGGCTTCCAAATATCACTTTGCAAATTCCAAAAGAAGAGTCTTAGCGAAAGGCTTCTTGAGGGGAAAGCTGTAACTCTGTGAGATGATTTCACAGAACACAAAGATGTTTCTCAGAAAGCTTCTTTCCAGTTTTCACCTGAGGATATATCCTTTTTCACCATAGCCCTCATTGGGCTTCCAAATATCATTTTGCAAGTTCCACAAGAATAGTCTTACCCAAAAGCTTCTTGAGGGGAAAGCTGTAACTCTGTGAGATGATTTCACAGAACACTAAGTAGTTTCTCAGAAAGATTCTTTCTCTCTGTTATCGGAGGATTTTTCCTTTGGCCCTATACTCGTAAAAGGGATCCAAAATATCAGTTCTCAGATTCCACAGAAATAAGGCTAGCAAACAGATCCATGAAATACAGCTGTAACTCTGTGAGTGGAAGTCACACAACACAAAGCAGTTTCTCAGAAAGCTTCTTTCCTGTTTTTCTCTGAGGATATTTTCTTTTACACCCTAGCCCACTATGGGCTTCCAATTATCAGTTTGCAAATTCCACAAGAACAGGTTTAACGAACGGCTAATTGAGGGGAAAGCTGTAACACTGTGAGATGAATTAGGAGAACAGAAAGCAGTTTCTCAGAAAGCTTCTTTCCAGTTTTCATCTGAGCATATTTCCTTTTTCACCATAGCCCTCCATGGGCTTCCAAATATCACTTTGCAAATTCCACAAGAACAGTCTTAGCGAAAGGCTTCTTGAGGGGAAAGCTGTAACTCTGTGAGATGATTACACAGAACACAAAGAAGTTTCTCAGAAAGCTTCTTTCCAGTTTTCATCTGAGAATAATTTCTTTTTCACCATAGCCCTGCATGGGGTTCCAAATATCACTTAGCAAATACTACAAGAACAGTCTTAGCGAAAGGCATCTTGAGGGGAAAGCTGTAACTATGTGAGATGATTTCACAGAGCACAAAGAAGTTGCTCAGAAAGCTTCTTTGTCTTTTTTATCGGGGGATATTTCTTTTGGCCCTATAGTCTTCAAAGGAATCTGAAATATCAGTTCTCAGATTCCACAGAAATCAGGCTAGCAAACTGCTCCACGAAACACAGATGTAACTCTGTGAGTGGAAGTCACACATCACAAAGCAATTTCTCTCAAAGCTTCTTTCCATTTTTTCTCTGATGATATTTTATTTTTCATCATAGCCCTATATGTGCTTCCAATTATCGCTTTGCAAATTCCACAAGAACAGGCTTAGCGAACGGCTTCTTGAGGAGAAACCTGTAAATCTGTGAGATGAATGAAGAGAACACTAAGCAGTTTCTCAGAAACCTTCTTTCCAATTTTCATGTGAAGATATTTCCTTTTTCACCATAGCCCTCCATGGGGTTCCAAATATCACTTTGCAAATTGTACAACAACAGTCTTAGCGAAAGGCTTCTTGAGGGGAAAGCTGTAATTCTGTGAGATGATTTCACAGAAGACAAAGGACTTTCTCAGAAAGATTCTTTCTCTTTGTTATCAGAGGATATTTCCTTTGGCCCTATACTCTTCAAAGGGATCCAAAATATCAGTTCTCAGATTCCACAGAAATCAGGGTAGCAAAGAGATCCACGAAATACATCTGTAACTCTGTGAGTGGAATTCACACATCACAAAGCAGTATCTCACAAAGCTTCTTTCCAGTTTTTCTCTGAGGATATTTTCTTTTTCACCCTAGCCCTCCATGGGCTTCCAAATATCTCTTTGCAAATTCCACAAGAACAGTCTTAGCGAAAGACGTCTTGAGGGGAAAGCTGTAACTCTGTGAGATGATTTCACAGAACACAAAGTAGTTTCTCAGAAAAACTCTTTCTCTCTGTTATCGGAGGATATTTCCTTTAGTCCTATAGACTTCAATGGGATCCGAAATATCAGTTCTCAGATTCCACAGAAATCAGGCTAGCAAACGGATCCACGAAATACAGATGTAACTCTGAGCGGGGAAGTCAGACATCACAAAGCAGTTTTTCAGAAAGCTTCTTTGCAGTTTTTCTCTGAGGATATTTTCTTTTTCACCATAGCCCTCTATGGGCTTCCAAATATCACTTTGCAAATTGCACAAGAACAGGCTTAACGAATGGCTTCTTGAGGGGAAAGATGTAACTCTGTGAGATGAATTAAGAGAACACCAAGCAGTTTCTCAGAAAGCTTCTTTCCAGTTTTCATCTGTGGATATTTCCTTTTTCACCATAGCCCTCCATGGGCTTCCAAATATCACTTTGCAAATTGCACCAGAACAGTCTTATTGACAGGCTTTTGAGAGGAAAGCTGTAACTTGGTGAGATAATTTCACAGAACACAAAGAAGTTTCTCAGAAAACTTCTTTCTCTTTGTTATTGAAGGATATTTCCTTTGGCCCTATATTCTTCAAAGTTATCCGAAATACCAGTTCTCAGATTCCACAGAAATAAGGCTAGCAAACAGATCCACGAAATACAGACGTAACTCTGTGAGTTGAAGTCACACATCACAAAGCTTTTTCTCAGAAAGCTTCTATCCTGTTTTTCTCTGAGGATATTTTCTTTTTCACCATTGCCCTCTGTGGGCTTCCAAATATCACTTTGCAAATTCAACAAGAATAGGCTTATCGAACGGCTTCTTGAAGGGAAAGCTGTAACTCTGTGAGATGAATTATCAGAACACTAACAGTTTCTCAGAAAACTTCTTTCGAGTTTTCATCTGAGGATATTTCCTTTTCACCAAAGCCCTCCATGGGATTCCAAATATCACTTTCCAAATTCCACAAGACCAGTCTTAGCGAAAGGCTTCTGGAGAGGAAAGCTGTAACTCTGTGATATGATTTCATAGAACACAAAGAAGTTTCTCAGAAGTCTTCCGTCTCTTTGTTATCGGAGGATATTTCATTTCACCCTATACTCTTCAAAGGGATCCGAAATATCAGTTCTCACATTCCACAGAAATCAGGCTAGCAAACGGATCCAAGAAATACGGATGTAACTCTGAGAGGGGAAGTCAGACATCACAAAGCAGTTTCTCAGAAAGCTTCTTTCCAGTTTTTCTCTGAGGATATTTTCTTTTTCACCGTAGCCCTCTATGGGCTTCCAAATATCACTTTGC
>NW_012107720.1:24812-27765 GCF_000951045.1 Mandrillus leucophaeus | reverse complement strand
ACATCACAAAGCAGTTTCTCAGAAAGCTTCTTTCCAGTTTTTCTCTGAGGATATTTTCTGTTTCACCATAGCCCTCTATGGGCTTCCAAATATCACTTGCAAATTCCACAAGAACAGGCTTAGTGAACGGTTTCTTGAAGGGAAAGCTGTAACTCTGTGAGATGAATTAGCAGAACACTAATCAGTTTCTCAGAAAGCTTCTTTCCAGTTTTCATCTGAGGATATTTAATTTTTCAGCATAGCCCTCCATGGGCTTCTGTGGGGAAAAGGAACAGATGAGCCTGTTACTGTGTCTATATAGAAAGAAGTAGACATAAGAGACTCCATTTTGTTCTGTATTTGTGATGCTGTTAATCTGTGACCCGACCCGCAACCTTGTCCTTTGCAAGAGACATGTGTTGCGGTTACTCAAGGTTTATTTTATTTTGAGCTGTGCAGGATGTGTCTTTGTTAAAAAAATGCCTGAAGGTAGCTTGCTGGTTAAAAGTTATCACCATTCTCTTAATTTCAACTACCCAGAGACACGTACACGGCCAAAGGTCGGAGGGACCTCTGCCTAGGAAAGCTAGGTTTCTCCCCAAGTGATAGACTGAAACAATGCTGCTAAAAGGTTTATGGAGATGTTTGCATATGCATCTCAAGGCACAGCATTTTCCTTTGAACTTATTCATGTCACAGAGGTGTTTGTTCATATGTCTTAGTGCCGATTTCCTCTTTTTTCTTTGATCCTATTGTCCTGCCACTCCCCTGTCTTTAAGATGATAAAGATAATTATCAATAAATACTAAGGGAACTCAGAGACCGGGGCCGTCGTGGGTCCTCTGTAAGCTGAGCGCCGGTCCCCTGGGCCCCGCTTTTCTTTCTCTATACTTTGTCTCTGTGTCTTATTTCTTTTCTCAAGTCTCTGGTTCCACCTTACGAGAAACACCCACAGGTGTGGAGGGGCAGGCCACCCCTTCATCTGGTGCCCAACGTGGAGGCTTTTCTCTAAGGTGAAGGTACGCTGGAGCGTGGTCATTGAGGACAAGTCGACGAGAGACTCCCAAGTACGTCTTCAGTCAGCCTTGCGGTAAGCTTGTGCGCTTAGAAGAACCTAGGGTAACAATGGGGCAAACTAAAAGTAAATATGCCTCTTATCGCAGCTTTATTAAAATTCTCTTAAAAAGAGGGGGAGTTAAAGTCTCTACCAAAAATCTAATTACGCTATTTCAAACAATAGAGCAGTTTTGTCCATGGTTTCCGGAACAGGGAACTTTAGATCTAAAAGATTGGGAAAAAATTGGCAAAGAATTAAAACAAGCAAGCAGGGAAGGTAAAATCATTCCGCTCACAGTATGGAATGATTGGGTCATTATTAAAATAGCTTTAGAACCGTTGCAAACAGAAGAAGATAGCGTTCCAATTTCTGATGTCCCTAAAAGCCTGTCTCTTATACACATCTAGATGTGTATAAGAGACAGGTTAAAGCCTGCGATGGAATTGGAGGAGCTATGCATAAAGCTATGCTTATGGCTCAAGCAATCACAGGAGTTGCTTTAGGAGGACAGGTTAGAACATTTGGGGGAAGATGTTATAATTGTGGTCAAATTGGTCATCTAAAAAAGAATTGCCTAGTCTCAAATAAACAAAATGTATCTACTCAAGCTACTACAAGAACAGGTAAAGAGCCACCTGGCCTATGTCCAAGATGTAAAAAGGGAAAACATTGGGGTGATCAATGTCGTTCTAAATTTGATAAAAATGGGCAACCACTGTCGGGAAACGAGAGGAGGGTCCAGCCTCAGGCCCCGCAACAAACTGGGGCATTCCAAATTCAGCCCTTTGTTCCTCAGGGTTTTCAGGAACAACAACCCCCACTGTCACAAGTGTCTCAGGGAATAAGCCAGTTATCACAATACAGCAGTTATCCCCCGCCACAAGCGGCAGTGCAGCAGTAGATTTATGCACCATACAAGCAGTCCCTCTGCTTCCAGGGGAGCCTCCTCGAAAAATCCCCACAGGGGTATATGGCCCATTGCCTGAGGGGACTGTAGGACTAATCTTAGGAAGATCAAGTTTAAATCTAAAAGGAGTTAAAATATCATACTGGTGTGGTTGATTCAGACTATAAAGGTGAAATTCAATTGGTTATTAGTTCCTCAATTCCTTGGAGTGCCAGTCCAGGAGACAGGATTGCTCAATTATTACTCCTACCTTTTATTAAAGTTGGAAACAGTGAGATAAAAAGAACAGGAGGGTTCGGAAGCACTGATCTGACAGGAAAGGCTGCATATTGGGCAAGTCTGGTCTCTGAGAGCAGACCTGTGTGTAAGGCCATCATTCAAGGAAAAGAGTTTGAAGGGTTGGTAGACACTGGAGCAGATATCTCTGTCATTGCTTTAAATCAATGGCCAAAAAATTGGCCTAAACAAAAGGCTGTTACAAGACTTGTCGGCGTAGGCACAGCTTCAGAAGTGTACGAAAGTACAATGATTTTACATTGTTTAGGACCAGATAATCAAGAAAGTACTGTTCAGCCAATGATTACTTCAATTCCTGTTAATCTATGGGGTCAAGATTTATTACAGCAATGGGGTGCGGAAATCATTATGCCCGCTCCATTATACAGCCCCACGAGTCAAAAATTCATGACTAAAATGGGATATATACCAGGAAAGGGGTTAGGAAAAAATGAAAATGGATTAAAGTCCCAACTGAGACTGAGAAAAATCAAGAAAGAAAAGGAATAGGGTATCCTTTTTAGGGGCGGCCACTGTAGCGTCTCCTAAACCCATTCCATTAACTTGGAAAACAGAAAAACCGGTATGGGTAAATCAGTGGCCGCTACCGAAGCAAAAACTGGAGGCTTTACATTCATTAGCAAAGGAACAATTAGAAAAGGGACACATTGAGCCTTCATTCTCACCCTGGAATTCTCCTGTATTTGTAATTCAGAAAAAATCAGGCAAATGGC
>NW_012107720.1:23187-24762 GCF_000951045.1 Mandrillus leucophaeus | reverse complement strand
AAAGAGGGAGTAAAACAGTATGGACCCAACTCTCCTTACATGAGAACATTATTAGATTCCATTGCTCATGGACATAGACTCATTCCTTATGATTGGGAGAGTCTGGCAAAATCCTCACTCACCCTCTCAATTTTTACAATTTAAGACTTGGTGGATTGATGGGGCACAAGTACAGGTCCGAAAAAATAGGACTGCCAATCCTCCAATTGACATAGATGCAGATCAACTATTAGGAATAGGTCAAAATTGGAGCACTGTTGACCAACAAGTAATAATGCCAAATGAGGCCATTGAGAAAATCAGGGCTATCTGCCTTAGGGCCTGGGAGAAAATCCAAGACCCAGGAACCGCCTGCCCCTCCTTTAATACAATAAGACAAGGCTCTAAAGAGCCCTACCCTGATTTTGTAGTAAGACTTCAAGATGCTGCTCAAAAGTCAATTACTGATGAAAATGCCTGTAAGGTCATAGTGGAGTTGATGGCGAATGAAAACGCCAATCCTGATTGTCAGTCAGCCATTAAGCCATCAAAAGGAAGGGTTCCCGCAGGATCAGATGTAATCTCAGAGTACGTTAAAGCCTGCGATGGAATTGGAGGAGCTATGCATAAAGCTATGCTTATGGCTCAAGCAATCACAGGAGTTGCTTTAGGAGAACAAGTTAGAACATTTGGGGGAAGATGTTATAATTGTGGTCAAATTGGTCATCTAAAAAAGAATTGCCTAGTCTCAAATAAACAAAATGTAACTACTCAAGCTAGTACAGCAACAGATAAAGAGCCACCGGGCCTGTGTCCAAGATATAAAAAGGGAAAACATTGGGGTGATCAATGTCGTTCTAAATTTGATAAAAATGGGCAACCACTGTCGGGAAACGAGAAGAGGGGCCAGCCTCAGGCCCCGCAAAAAATTGGGGCATTCCAAATTCAGCCTTTTGTTCCTCAGGGTTTTCAGGAACAACAACCCCCACTGCCACAAGTATCTCAGGGAATAAGCCAGTTATCACAATACAGCAATTACCCCCGCCACAAACGGCAGTGCAACAGTAGATTTATGCACGATACACGCAGTCTCTCTGCTTCCAGGGGAGCCTCCTCGAAAAATCCCCACAGGGGTATATGGCCCATTGCCTGAGGGGACTGTAGGACTAATCTTAGGAAGATCAAGTTTAAATCTAAAAGGAGTTCAAATTCATACTGGTGTGGTTGATTCAGACTATAAAGACGAAATTCAATTGGTTATTAGTTCCTCAATTCCTTGGAGTGCCAGTCCAGGAGACAGGATTGCTCAATTATTACTCCTAGCTTATATTAAAGTTGGAAACAGTGAGATAAAAAGAACAGGAGGGTTCGGAAGCACTGATCAGACAGGAAAGGCTGCATATTGGGCAAGTCTGGTCTCTGAGAGCAGACCTGTGTGTAAGGCCATTATTCAAGGAAAACAGTTTGAAGGGTTGGTAGACACTGGAGCAGATATCTCTGTCATTGCTTTAAATCAGTGGCCAAAAAATTGGCCTAAATAAAAGGCTATTACAAGACTTGTCGGCGTAGGCACAGCTTCAGAAGTGTATGAAAGTA
>NW_012107720.1:20536-21997 GCF_000951045.1 Mandrillus leucophaeus | reverse complement strand
AGTTGGAAACAGTGAGATAAAAAGAACAGGAGGGTTCGGAAGCACTGATCAGACAGGAAAGGCTGCATATTGGGCAAGTCTGGTCTCTGAGAGCAGACCTGTGTGTAAGGCCATTATTCAAGGAAAACAGTTTGAAGGGTTGGTAGACACTGGAGCAGATATCTCTGTCATTGCTTTAAATCAGTGGCCAAAAAATTGGCCTAAATAAAAGGCTATTACAAGACTTGTCGGCGTAGGCACAGCTTCAGAAGTGTATGAAAGTACAATGATTTTACATTGTTTAGGACCAGATAATCAAGAAAGTACTGTTCGGCCAATGATTACTTCAATTCCTGTTAATCTATGGGATTAAGATTTGTTACAGCAATGGGGTGCGGAAATCATTATGCCCGCTCCATTATACAACCCCACGAGTCAAAAAATCAGGACTAAAATGGGATATATACCAGGAAAGGGATTAGGAAAAATCGAAAATGGCATTATAGTCCCAATTGAGACTAAGAAAAATCAAGAAAGAAAAGGAATAGGGTATCCTTTTTAGGGGCGGCCGCTGTAGCGCCTCCTAAACCCATTCCATTAACTTGGAAAACAGAAAAACCGGTATGGGTAAATCAGTGGCCGCTACCGAAGCAAAAACTGGAGGCTTTACATTAAATAGCAAAGGAATAATTAGAAAAGGGACACATTGAGCCTTCATTCTCACCCTGGAATTCTCCTGTATTTGTAATCCAGAAAAAATCAGGCAAATGGCATATGTTAATGGACTTAAGAGCCATCAATGCTGTAATTCAACCCATGGGGCCTCTTAAACCCGGATTGCCCTCTCCAGCCATGATCCCAAAAGACTGGCCTTTAATTATAACTGATCTAAAGGATTGCTTTTTTACCATTCCTCTGGCAGAGCAAGATTGTGAAAAATTTGCCTTTACTATACCAGCCATAAATAATAAAGAACCAGCCACCAGGTTTCAGTGGAAAGTACTACCTCAAGGAATGCTTAATAGTCCAACTATTTGTCAAACTTTCGTAGGTCAAGTCCTTCAACCATTTAGAGACAAATTTTCAGATTGTGATATCATTCACTATATTGATGATATTTTATGTGCTGCAGAAACAAGAGAAAAATTAATTGACTGTTACACATTTCTGCAAGCAGAGGTTGCCAACGCAGGACTAACAATAGCATCTGATAAGATCCAAACCTCTGCTCCTTTTCATTATTTAGGGATACAAATAAAAAATAAAAAAATTAAGCCACAAAAAGTAAAAATAAGAAAAGATACATTAAAAACATTAAATGACTTTCAAAAATTGCTAGGCGATATTAATTGGATTCAGGCAACTCTAGGCATTCCTACTTATGCCATGTCAAATTTGTTCTCTATCCTAAGAGGAGATCCAAACTTAAATAGTAAAAGACTATTAACCCCAGAGGCAACAAAAGAAATTAAATTAGTGGAA
>NW_012107720.1:16984-17296 GCF_000951045.1 Mandrillus leucophaeus | reverse complement strand
AAGATGGAGGAAGGTGAACAAGAAGGCATAATCCATGTTGCTTCCGGGTTCTTCCTCACCAACTTTCCCGTGCGCGGGAAAATGCAGCCTGCCCCGGGAAGATGCAGATCAACTGAGCATGCGCCAGGTGACGTCAATCCGAAGAGATCGAAATTTACCCGGCCACGCCTATGGAGACGCCCCTATCACGCCCTTATCCCACCCACTGCCCTCCCCTTTCCAGTACCAATGCATAAAAGTCTGCCACTGGCAGGAGCCAGCGTGACTTCTTCAGCCCCCGCATTTGTGGACCGGAGAACATCACCCGAGAGC
>NW_012107720.1:15493-16934 GCF_000951045.1 Mandrillus leucophaeus | reverse complement strand
AAGAACAGATGAAGTCACCACGCACCAAGAAGGCGGAGCTGCCGACCTGGGCACAGTTAAAGAAGCTGACACCGTTAGCTGGAAAAAGCCTAGCTAGCACAAAGGTGACACAAACCCCAGAAAAAATGCTGCTTACAGCTTTAATGATTGTATCAACGGTGGTAAGTCTCCCCGTGCCTGCAGGAGCAGCTGCAGCTAATTATACCTACTGGGCCTATGTGCCTTTCCCGCCCTTAATTCGGGCAGTTACATGGACGGATAATCCTATTGAAGTATATGTTAATAATAGTGTGTGGGTAACTGGTCCCACAGATGATCATTGCCCTGCCAAACGGGAGGAAGAAGGAATGATGATAAATATTTCCATTGGGTATCGTTATCCTCCTATTTGCCTAGGGAGAGCACCAGGATGTTTAATGCCTGCTATTCAAAATTGGTTGGTAGAAGTACCTACTGTCAGTCCCACCAGTAGATTTACTTATCACATGGTAAGCGGAATGTCACTCAAACCACAGGTAAACTATTTACCAGACTTTTCTTATCAAAGATCATTAAAATTTAGGCCAAAAGGGAAACCTTGCCCCAAGGAGATTTCCAAAGAATCGAAAGATTTAGTTTGGGAAGAATGTGTGGCCGATAGTGCGGTGATATTACAAAACAATACATTGGGAACTGTTATACATTGGGCACCTCAAGGTCAATTCTACCACAATTGCACAGGACAAACTCAATTCTGTCCCGGTGTACTAGTGAGTCCAACTGTTGATAGTGACTTAACGGAAAATTTAGACAAACAGAAGCACAAAAAATTACAGTCTTTCTACCCTTGGATATGGGGAGAAAAGGGAATCTCTACTCCAAGACCAAAAATGATAAGTCCTGTTTTTGGTCCTGAACATCCGGCATTATGGAGACTTACTGTGGCTTCATACCGCCTTAGAATTTGGTCTGGAAATCAAACTATAGAAACAAGAGATTATAAGCCATTTTACTCTATCAACCTAAGTTCCAGTCTAACAGTTCCTTTACAAAGTTGTGTAAAGCCCCCTCATATGTTAGTCATAGGAAATATAGTTATTAAACCAGACTCCCAAACTAACTTGTGAAAATTGCGGATTGTTTACTTGCATTGATTCGACTTTTGATTGGCAGCACCATATTCTGCTAGTGAGAGCAAGAGAAGGCGTGTTCATCCCTGTGTCCATAGACCGACTGTGGGAGGCCTCACCATCCATCCATATTTTGACTGAAGTATTAAAAGGCGTTTAAAATAGATCCAAAGGATTCATTTTTACTTGAATTACAGTGATTATGGGATTAATTGCAATCACAGCTACAGCCACTGTGGCAGGAGTTGCATTGCACTCTTCTGTTCAGACAGTAAGCTTTGTTGACAATTGGCAAAAGAATTCCACAAGGTTGTGGAATTCACAATCTGGTA
>NW_012107720.1:15120-15443 GCF_000951045.1 Mandrillus leucophaeus | reverse complement strand
AAGATACTCTAAAAACATTAAATGACTTTCAAAAATTGTTAGGCGATATTAATTGGATTCGGCCAACTCTAGGCATTCCTACTTATGCCATGTCATATTTGTTCTCTATCCTAAGAGGAGATCCAGACTTAAATAGTAAAAGTATATTAACCCCAGAGGCAACAAAAGAAATTAAATTAGTGGAAGAAAAAATTCAGTCAGCGCAAATAAGTAGAATAGATCCTTTAACCCCACTCCAACTTTTGATTTTTGCTACTGCACATTCTCCAACAGGCATCATTATTCAAAACACTGATCTTGTGGAGTGGTCATTTCTTCCTCAC
>NW_012107720.1:8553-11171 GCF_000951045.1 Mandrillus leucophaeus | reverse complement strand
TGTGTCTCTGTTTAATCGGCTTGTTTTTAGTGTGCCGGACCAGTCGAAGAATCCTGCGTCAAAATCGAGAGAACGAACAAGCCTTCATCGCCATGGCACATTTATATAGAGGAAAAGGGAGGGAGAACGTTGCGGGAAGTCAGGGACCTTGAATGCGGGGACTGGCTGAAGCCATGGCAGAAAAACATAAAATGTGAAGATTTCATGGACATTTATTAGTTCTCCAAAATTAATACTTTTGTAATTTCTTATGTCTGTCTTTACTTTAATCTCTTAATTCTATCATCTTCTTTGTAAACTGAGGAGGATATATGTCACCTCAGGACCCTGTGATGATTGCCTTAAACTGCACAAATTGTTTGTGGAGCATGTGTGTTTGAACAATATGAAATCTGGGCATTTTGAAGAAAGAATAAGATAACAGCAATGTTCAGGGAACAAGGGAGGCAACCTTGAACTGGCCGCCGGTGAGCCGGATGGAACACAGCCATATTTCTTCTCTTTTCTTATGCAAATAGGAGAAATATCGCTGAATTCTTTTTCTCAGCAAGGAACACCCCTGAGAAGGAGAATGCGCTCTGAGGGTAGGCCTATAAACGACCCCCTTGGAGGCGTGCCGCCTTTTACGGTTGAAGCCGAAGGGATGAAATAAGCCCCGGCCTCCCGTAGTGTTCCCAGGCTTATTAGGACGAGGAAATTCCCACCTAATAAATTTTGGTCAGACAGGTTGTCTGCTCTCAAACCCTGTTTTCTGATAAGATGTTATCAATGACAATGCGTGCCCAAAATTTCATTTAAATTTAACACCATCCTGTGATCTCATCCTGCCTCCACTTGCTTTGTGATATTCTATTACTTTGTGAAGTATGTAATCTCGGTGTCATGATGACAATGGTGGTTTTGTTGAAAAGAAAAGGGGGAAATGTGGGGAAAAGGAAGAGAGATCAGCCTGTTACTGTGTCTATATAGAAAGAAGTAGACATAAGAGACTCCATTTTGTTCTGTATTTGTGATGCTGTTAATCTGTGACCCTACCCCCAACCTTGTCCTTTGAAAGAGACATGTGTTGCGGTGACTCAAGGTTTAATGGATTTTGGGCTGTGCAGGATGTGTCTTTGTTAAACAAATGCCTGAAGGTAGCTTGCTGGTTAAGTTATCACCATTCTCTTAATTTCAACTACCCAGAGACACGTACATGGCCAAAGGTCGCAGGGACCTCTGCCTAGGAAAGCTAGGTATTGTCTAAGGTTTCTCCCCATGTGATAGACTGAAACTATGCTGCTAAAAGGTTTATGGAGATGTTTGCATATGCATCTCAAGGCACAGCATTTTCCTTTGAACTTATTCATGTCACAGAGGTTTTTGTTCATATGTCTTACTGCCAATTTCCTCTTTTTTCTTTGATCCTATTGTCCTGCCACTCCCCTGTCTTTAAGATGGTAAAGATAATTATCAATAAATACTAAGGGAACTCAGAGACTGGGGCCGGCGTGGGTCCTCTGTAAGCTGAGCAGGCCACCCCTTCAGTTTGTTATTTTCTTTTAAGGCTTTAGACAAAGCTCTAGCAAATAATTGAGTATTATAAATAGCCCCTCCAACACTAACACAAGTTTTAATATATTTACCTAAATTGGCCCCATTGGCTTTTAACGATTTTAACAATTTTTAACAGTCAGCATAAGCATTTTTAAAAGACAATGTTTGTAACAAAATTTTTGAAGCATGGCCTGCACACACAATTTTGAAGACAGTATCCTGAAGACGGGCTACAAAATCTGGATATGGTTCATTTGTGCCCTGTAAAATCTTCACAGAGGAAAGGGAAGATTTTCCTGTTATCTCTACCTTATTTTAGGCCCTTGAAAACAAAGTCTTGATTTGAGTAAAGGCAACATCATCTAGACCAGCCTGAGCATTAAGAGTAGCATACTGGCCCGTGCCTGTGAGTTATTCCTCAGTGGGTCCAGGGGGATCACACATAACATTTTTTCTAGCCTGTACATGTGCCTTGTTCATTTATCAGCTGTGCAATTGTAACCACTGAGAAAGATCAAGAAAAGCCTTCCCTCAAAGTCTTCTAGTCTATAGGAATTATTAAATTTTCTGATGAAAAAACATCAAGAAGACCAAGGATAAAAGGAGATTGAGATCCATAGTTAGAAAAGGCAGCTTTCATTTCTTTTAAAAATTTAATTTGTAAGGCATTAAATTGGACATTATTGCCACCATTTGAAAACTGAGCATTAGGAGCAAAAGAAGCACAAATAATTGGAAACAGATCCAGCTCCTTAAAAAAATTTTTTTAAATTAATAGTATATATAATATATAATAATACTCATATCCCCAAATATAAAGAATCCCAACATATTAATAAGAAAAGGTAAATAACCCAAACAAAAGTAGCAGAACAAAGAAATGACAATAAACCTATATGTCTAACATCATTACTCACTAGGAAATATGTATATTAATACCAAATTGAGAATCATTACATACACAATACAACGGTCAAAATTTAAAAACACAGAAAATATCAAGAGGTAGTTAATGTGTTAAGCAACTCGAATACTCAACTTCTGTTTGGAGTGTAAATTGGTGGAACCTATGCACCCCTATA
>NW_012107720.1:5626-8408 GCF_000951045.1 Mandrillus leucophaeus | reverse complement strand
CTTTGCCAAACAAAGGTAAAGATAAGGAAGCCAGGGGGTTGGAGGCTCTGGAAAATCCTCTTTTAACAGGGTAGAAGGAAAAGAAACAGGGAAAGCTCGCAAAAGTGAATTCGAAGAATGTATCTGTAATATTTGTTGAAGCATTTCCATAATACTCTGCATGTCAGAATTTCCCTTAGAAGGAAGAGCTGGCTTTTTCTCTTCTCCCCCTTTTGCTACCCCCCCATCCTCTGTTATCCTGGCACAAATGGGCTCCATTTCAGATTTTTTTTTTTTTCCAAATCCTCAGATACCTTTCCTCCTGTGGCTACATTACCACACTCTTAATCAGTCTCAAGTAACTCTAATATCTGAGTGATAGAGTTACACAAGGTCCACAATCTTAGAGGCATAATATCCCCTAACTGGAGAGCTCTAAGCAGAGCTTTTACTACCTGTAACCATTGTCTCCAATTCAGCTGCACTTTAGTCTGATACTGAAACCAGTAACAATGTTGTTCAACATGGGCAAACAATCGCTTCAAAGTCTTTTTCTTTTACTTCCACTCCTATGAGACAGCTGTAAATATTCTGAGGCCAGAGAGATGGAATTCCCATAATGAAAGCTTAAGAAGGTTCCCCTTAACAATATCCGAGCCTTACCCACCCCTAGGGGGTTCCCCTTCTTGTTCTCCCCTACTCACCCGTGCTGACCCTGCTCACTGCACCACTTGTTGGGGTCTGTGCCGGGAGTGGTGGAGAATGAAAGAACACACAAAAGACAAAGACACACAGAGAACATGGCGGCCGCACTCAGAGCCTCCGCCTCACTTCATTTATACTCTAAAACCACACTTCAGCAGAAAGAATGCAATGTAAAACAAACTTTCTTTTCCCATGTGTAACCTTCTACTCAGTTCCTTGTTTCTATGCTCTTCTTTATCTGCCTGCCTTCTTGGCGCCTACGGGAGTTCATTAAAAGTTCAATTGGAGATACTGTCCTTGAGCCCTATCTATTTTTAGCATATTGTTTTCAAAGGCCCCTGCAAGCTGAGAATCTGTTTTCTGGCATTTGAATTCATCTCACAGAGTTACACTTTCATTCCATGGAGCAGTCTGTTACCACGGTTTTTGGGGAATCTGAGAAGGGATACTTTGGGTCTAATTGAAGCCTACCCTGACAAAGGAAAAATCCTCAAACAGAAATGAGAAAGAAGCTTTCTGAGAAACTTCTTTGTGATGTGTGAATTCATCACACAGAGATTCACCTTTCCCTTCCTGTAGCAGTTTGCTAACAGTGTTTTTGTGGAATCTGCAAAGCAATATTTGGAAGCGCTTTGAGGCCTATGGTAAAGAAGGAAATATCCACAGGCAAAAACTGGAAAGAAGCATTCTGAGAAACTGCATTTTGACGTGTGAAGGCAACTCACAGAGTTACACTTTTCTATTCATTGATCAGTTTGCTAACACAGTTTTCTTGAAATCTGCAATGGGATACTTCTTAGTGCAATGAAGCTTCTGGTGACAAAGGAAATATCCTCAGATAAAAACTAGAAAGAAATTTTCTGAGTAATTGCTTTCTGATATGTGAATCCATCCCACACAGTTACACCTCTATTTGCTGGAGCCATCTTCCAGCCCTGTTTTTGCGGAATCTGAGAACTGGTAATTCGGATCACTTTGAAGACTGTACGGCCAAAGGAAATATCCTCAGATAAAAACCAGAAAGAAGCTTTCTGAGAAACAGCTTATGATGCGAGAATTTATCTCACAAAGTTACACCACTCTTTCATGGAGGAGTTTGCTAGCACTACTTTTGAGGAATCTCAGAGGTGATATTTTGGATATCATTGAATCCCACAGTGAAAAATGAAACATCCTCAGATAAAACCTGGAGAGAAGCCTCTCAGAAACTGCTTTGTGGTGTGTGAATTCATCTCACAGAGTTACACTATTGATTTCATTGAGAAGTTTGCTAACACTGTTTTCACAGAATCTGCAATGAGATATAATGTAGTGCATTGAGAACTGAAATATCCTCAGATAAAAACAAAAAAGAAGCATTCTGAGAAACTGCATTGTGATGTGTGAATGCAACTCACAGAGATACACTTTTCATTGATCAGTTTTCTAACACCGTTTTCTTGAAATCTGCAATGGGATATTTCTTAGTGCAATGAAGCTTACAGTGAGAAAGGACATACCCTCATATAAAACCGTGAAAGAAGCTTTCTGAGAAATTGCTTTCCAATATGTGACTTTATCTCACAGTTACACCACTATTTTGTGCAGCCGTTTGCTAGCCCTGTTGTTGTGGAATCTGAGAACTGATACTTTGGATCACTTTGAAGACGATACAGCCAAAGGAAATATCCTCAGATAAAAACGAGAAAGAAGTTTTCTGAGAAACTTCTTTGTGACGTGTGAATTCATCTCACGGAGTTTCTCTGCATGAAATCGTTTGCTAATACGGTTCTCGTGGAATCTGCAAAGTAATATTTGGGAGCACATTGAGGGCTATGGGGAAAAAGGAAATATCCTCAGATAAAAACTGGAAAGAAGCGTTCTGAGAAACTGCATTGTGACGTGTGAATGCAACTCAGAGTTACACTTTG
This sequence comes from Mandrillus leucophaeus, assembly GCF_000951045.1. Lineage (NCBI taxonomy): Eukaryota > Metazoa > Chordata > Mammalia > Primates > Cercopithecidae > Mandrillus > Mandrillus leucophaeus. The sequence continues at coordinate 5,814 of NW_012107720.1, read as the reverse complement.
CTTTTCATTGATCAGTTTGCTTATACTGTTTTCTTGAAATCTGCAATGGGCTATTTCTTAGCCCAATGAAGCTTACGGTGACAAAGGAAATATCCTCAGATAAAAACGTGAAAGAAGCTTTCTGAGAAACTGCTTTGTGATGTGTGAATTCATTTCACAGAGTTACACTTTCGTTTCATGGAGCAGTC
>NW_012107720.1:1301-4801 GCF_000951045.1 Mandrillus leucophaeus | reverse complement strand
TGTAAAACAAACTTTCTTTTCCCATGTGTAACCTTCTACTCAGTTCCTTGTTTCTATGCTCTTCTTTATCTGCCTGCCTTCTTGGCGCCTACGGGAGTTCATTAAAAGTTCAATTGGAGATACTGTCCTTGAGCCCTATCTATTTTTAGCATATTGTTTTCAAAGGCCCCTGCAAGCTGAGAATCTGTTTTCTGGCATTTGAATTCATCTCACAGAGTTACACTTTCATTCCATGGAGCAGTCTGTTACCACGGTTTTTGGGGAATCTGAGAAGGGATACTTTGGGTCTAATTGAAGCCTACCCTGACAAAGGAAAAATCCTCAAACAGAAATGAGAAAGAAGCTTTCTGAGAAACTTCTTTGTGATGTGTGAATTCATCACACAGAGATTCACCTTTCCCTTCCTGTAGCAGTTTGCTAACAGTGTTTTTGTGGAATCTGCAAAGCAATATTTGGAAGCGCTTTGAGGCCTATGGTAAAGAAGGAAATATCCACAGGCAAAAACTGGAAAGAAGCATTCTGAGAAACTGCATTTTGACGTGTGAAGGCAACTCACAGAGTTACACTTTTCTATTCATTGATCAGTTTGCTAACACAGTTTTCTTGAAATCTGCAATGGGATACTTCTTAGTGCAATGAAGCTTCTGGTGACAAAGGAAATATCCTCAGATAAAAACTAGAAAGAAATTTTCTGAGTAATTGCTTTCTGATATGTGAATCCATCCCACACAGTTACACCTCTATTTGCTGGAGCCATCTTCCAGCCCTGTTTTTGCGGAATCTGAGAACTGGTAATTCGGATCACTTTGAAGACTGTACGGCCAAAGGAAATATCCTCAGATAAAAACCAGAAAGAAGCTTTCTGAGAAACAGCTTATGATGCGAGAATTTATCTCACAAAGTTACACCACTCTTTCATGGAGGAGTTTGCTAGCACTACTTTTGAGGAATCTCAGAGGTGATATTTTGGATATCATTGAATCCCACAGTGAAAAATGAAACATCCTCAGATAAAACCTGGAGAGAAGCCTCTCAGAAACTGCTTTGTGGTGTGTGAATTCATCTCACAGAGTTACACTATTGATTTCATTGAGAAGTTTGCTAACACTGTTTTCACAGAATCTGCAATGAGATATAATGTAGTGCATTGAGAACTGAAATATCCTCAGATAAAAACAAAAAAGAAGCATTCTGAGAAACTGCATTGTGATGTGTGAATGCAACTCACAGAGATACACTTTTCATTGATCAGTTTTCTAACACCGTTTTCTTGAAATCTGCAATGGGATATTTCTTAGTGCAATGAAGCTTACAGTGAGAAAGGACATACCCTCATATAAAACCGTGAAAGAAGCTTTCTGAGAAATTGCTTTCCAATATGTGACTTTATCTCACAGTTACACCACTATTTTGTGCAGCCGTTTGCTAGCCCTGTTGTTGTGGAATCTGAGAACTGATACTTTGGATCACTTTGAAGACGATACAGCCAAAGGAAATATCCTCAGATAAAAACGAGAAAGAAGTTTTCTGAGAAACTTCTTTGTGACGTGTGAATTCATCTCACGGAGTTTCTCTGCATGAAATCGTTTGCTAATACGGTTCTCGTGGAATCTGCAAAGTAATATTTGGGAGCACATTGAGGGCTATGGGGAAAAAGGAAATATCCTCAGATAAAAACTGGAAAGAAGCGTTCTGAGAAACTGCATTGTGACGTGTGAATGCAACTCAGAGTTACACTTTGCTTTTCATTGATCAGTTTGCTTATACTGTTTTCTTGAAATCTGCAATGGGCTATTTCTTAGCCCAATGAAGCTTACGGTGACAAAGGAAATATCCTCAGATAAAAACGTGAAAGAAGCTTTCTGAGAAACTGCTTTGTGATGTGTGAATTCATTTCACAGAGTTACACTTTCGTTTCATGGAGCAGTCCATTACCACTGTTTTTGGGGACTTTGAGAAGGGATATTTTGGATCACATTGAGGCCTACGCTGATACAGGAAATATTCTCAACTAAAAACGTGAAAGAAGCTTTCTGAGAAACTTCTTTCTGATATGTGAATTCATCTCACAGATTTACAACTTAGTCTTCATAAAGCAGTTTGCTAACACTATTTCCATGGAATCTGCAAAGTGATATTTGGGAGCGAATTGAGGCCTATGGTGAAAAAGGAATTATACTCAGATAATAACAAGAAAGAGGCTCTCTGAGAAATTGCTTTCTGACATGTGAAGTCATCACACAGAGGTTCACCTATCCCTTCTTGTAGGAATTTGCTAACACTGTTTTCGTGGAATCTGCAAAGTGATATTTAGGAGCGCATTGAGGGCTATGGTGAAAAAGGAAATATCCACAGATAAAAATTGGAAAGAACAGTTTTGAGAGACTGCATTGTGATGTGTGAATGCAACCCACAGAGTTACACTTTTCTTTTCATTGATCAGTTTGCTAACAGTGTTTTCTTGAAATCTGCAATGGGATATTTTTTAGCGCAATGAAGCCTATGGTGGCAAAGAAAATATCCTCAGATAAAAACTAGAAAGAAGCTTTCTGAGAAACTGCTTTGTGATGTGTGAATTCATCTCATAGAGTTTCACTTTCGTTTCATGGAGCAGTATATTACCACTGTCTTTGGGGATCTGAGAAGGGATACTTTGGACCGCATTCTGAGGTACGCTGATAAAGGAAATATCCTCAATTAAAAATGTGAAAGAAGCTTTCTGAGAAACTTCTTTGTGATATGTGAATTCATCTCACAGAGTTACAACTTAGTCTTCATGAAGCAGTTTGCTAACACTGTTTTCATGGAATCTGCAAAGTGATATTTGGAAGCACACTGAGGCCTACGGTGGAAAAGTATATATCCTCAGATAATAATAAGAAAGAAGCTTTCTGAGAAATTGGTTTCTGATGTGTGAATTCATCACACAGAGATTCATCTTTCCCTTCTTGTAGCAGTTAGTTAACACTGGAATCTGCAAATTGATATTTGGGAGCGCTTTGAGGCTTATGGTGAAAAAGGAAATATCCACAGGTAAAAACTGGAAAGAAGTGTTCCGAGAAACTGCATTGTGACGTGTGAATGCAACTCACAGAGTTACACTTCTCTTTTCATTGATCAGTTTGCTAACACAGTTTTCTTGAAATCTGCAATGGGATACTTCTTAGCGCAATGAAGCTTATGGTGAAAAAGGAAATATCATCAGATAAAAACGTGAAAGAAGTTTCTGGGAAATTGCTTTCTGATATGACTTCATCTCACAGAGTTACACCACTATTTTGTGGAGCTGTTTGCTAGGCCTGTTTTTGTGGAATCTGAGAACAGATATTTCAATTCACATTGAAAATTATATGACCGGTGGGTGGAGCAAGATGGCCGAATAGGAACAGCTCCAGTCTCCAACTCCCAGCACCAGTGGCACAGAAGACAGTGGATTTCTGCATTATCAACTGAGGTGCTGGATTCATCTCACTGAGGAGTGCCAGACAATCGGTGCGGGT
>NW_012107720.1:0-1244 GCF_000951045.1 Mandrillus leucophaeus | reverse complement strand
CCTGGGAAGCGCAAGGGGGAAGGGAATCCCTTTACCTAGCCAGGGGAACTGAGACATACAACAACTGGAAAATCGGGTAACTCACACCACAATACTGTGCTTTAAGCAAACAGGCACACTAGGAGATTATATCCCATACCTGGCCGGGATGGACCCACACCCACAGAGCCGCCCTCATTGCTAGCACAGCAGTCTGCGATATCGTGGCAAGGTAGCAGTGAGGATAGGGGACGGGCACCTGCCATTGCTGAGGCTTAAGTAGGTAAACAAAGCCCTGGGAAGATCAAACTGTGTGGAGCTCACAACACCTCAAGGAGGCCTGCCAGTCTCTGTAGACTACACCTCTGGGGACAGGGTACAGCTAAAAAACAACAACAACAACAAACAAACAAGCAGTAGAAACTTCTGCAGACGCAAGCGACTCTGTCTAACAGGTTTGAAGAGAGCAGTGGATCTCCCAACACAGAGGGTGAGATCTGAGAACGGACAGACTGCCTGCTCAAGTGGGTCCCTGATCCCTGAGTAGCCTAACTGGAGACATCCTCCACTAGGGGCAGACCGACAGCCCACACCTCACACGGTGGAGTACACCCCTGAGAAGAAGCCTCCAAAGCAAGAATCAGGCAGGTACACTCGCTGTTCAGCAGTATTCTATCGTCTGCAGCCTCTGCTGCTGACACCCAGGCAAACAAGGTGTGGAGTGGACCTCAAGCAATCTCCAATAGACCTGCAGCTGAGTGTCCTGACCTTTAGAAGAAAAACTAACAAACAGGAAAGACACCTACACTAAAACTCCATCAGAATATCACCATCATCAACGACCAGAGGCAGAAAAAACCACAAAGATGGGGAAAAAGCAGGGCAGAAAAGCTGGAAATTTAAAAAATAAGAGCTCATCTCCCCATCCAAAGGAACGTAGCTCATCGTCAGCAATGGATCAAATCTGGACGGAGAATGACTTTGACAAGATGAGAGAAGAAGGCTTCAGTCCATCAAACTACTCAGAGCTAAAGGAGGAATTACATACCCAGTGCAAAGAAACTAAAAATCTTGAAAAAAGAGTGGAAGAATCGATAACCAGAATAATTAATGCAGAGAAGGCCATAAACGAAATGACAGAGATAAAAACCATGACGCGAGAAATACGTGGCAAATGCACAAGCTTCAGTAACCGACTCGATCAACTGGAAGAAAGAGTATCAGCGATTGAGGATCAAATGAATGAAATGAAGCGAGAAGAGAAA
>NW_012107719.1:0-1419 GCF_000951045.1 Mandrillus leucophaeus | reverse complement strand
CGAGTTATTATCTTTCACAATTCTCTGGATTGCCTGGATTCCCATGGGTAGTTCTCATTGGTGGTGTTGTAGTCAGCAGCTGGGATTGGAATTGTCTGATGGCTTGATGGGCTGGACGTTGGGATGGCATAATCCCATGGCTGGCATTGACGTTGTCTGTTGGTTGTGGGTTCTTTTATGGCTATTGGCCAAGACATCTGCAAATGACTTTTTAATGTGGTTTAGGTTTCTCACACAATGTTAACTTATTTCCAATAGCAGTTATTCTAAGCTTAAGGAAGTGGAAGCTACCATTCTCTTAGGGCCTAGACACACAAACTGGTATAACATATTCTAAAGTGTCCTAGTTTTCAAAGTAATAACAGAGCCCTCCAGGATTCGGGGGATGAGAAAAGGGGTCATAGAATTTACCTTTCAATAGAAGAAGTGCTAATAATTTTGGTCATCTTTAATCTGCCACCAACATTAATAATACTTAATCTCAAACTGTGCATTCCATCTTTTTAAAGAGTGGCTTCAGGATTTTGTGTTTTCTCAGGAACTCATCCATACATTGAGATTCTAAAGAAAAATACTCCTGCAGCTTTCACTAATACATGGATTCTATTTTTCACTCTGTACCTCATTAATCCATTTGAAATTTGTTTTTGTGTATGGTTTGAAGTAGAAATCCAATTAATTTTTCCAAAGAAGTAACAAATTATCCAACATCACTTACAGGCAATCTGTTTTAAAATATTTTGATTTTCATGTGATACAATCCTTTGCATGTAGATCAGTTTCTCACCTATTCTGCTCCATTGATTTCTTCTTCCTGTACCTATAGTACATTATTTAAATTTATATTGGTTTATATTTCATTTGATTTCAAATAAATCACCCCTTCCAGTGGCCTTTATTAAAAGTTATTCTTCCAGATAAATTTTAGAATTAGTTGCCAAAATTTGTAAAAAAAAAAAAAGAAATAGACGAAAAGTTTTGAAAATAGTGATTATTATTAGATTTACATTGGATTTTATAGATTATGGAGAAAAACTGCCTTTAATTTTCTTGTCTGCTTCCTCTTATGATATTTTGCGTAGGAATTCCTTCTTCTCTGATCTTAAGTTCAGATAATTTTTTTCTATTTATAATATATTTTTTTTCCATGTTTCTGCCCATTCTCTCCTTTTAGAACACTGCTTGGATGTATGGTTAAACTCCTGGGTGTAATATTTTTGTTCTTAAACATTTCTCTCAAAAAATAATTTTATATTTTCAATGTGTTTTGGAAGAATCACCGTTTCATGTGCTTCTGCTTACTTGCATTACAATTGTATGTGCTATAGCTTTCCAAGCCTGAGAAGAATAATTGTACTTATTTTGAAGATTTCTTCTGTTTCTTTCTTTAACACTCCTTCCAGGAATTATTTGCAAGGT
>NW_012107718.1:0-2000 GCF_000951045.1 Mandrillus leucophaeus | reverse complement strand
CTTCCACTAAGCCCAATTCATTGGTGGCCAGTTCACAATCTCTACAAATAATTTAATGTAGGTGAATCAGTGGAACCAGCTTAATTCCAACAAGTTCCAAGACTGTATTACAGGGTCTCCTCCAATGTCAATCTTCACCTTCAGCCAGTGGTTCAGCTGGTGGAGTTTGCTTGTCAGATGGGACAACCCAGACCTCCATTTCCAAGATGTCTGAGTCCTTAGGTTGCTTTGGCACTTTGGGGCTTTGGATGCTGTAATTGTCTGTTTATTACTATTGCTGGGTATGGAATACTGGGCATGGATTCACCATAAAGAGTCTCTTTGAGTTCTCTGCCTCCGTTGTGTTGTAGAATCCTAGCTTCTCAAGGTAACCAGAGTTGACGATCTTCACCTCAATATTTTTTACTTTGCATATTGGTCCACCAGTATGAGGAGCCCAAAGAGAACAGGTGGGGGTCATAACTTGGGATCTTTAAACATCTGTTAGTGGAAAGGTCCCTTCCCATCTCACCCCCCGACCCCATCAACCAGGACATCTAGTCTAGCAGAATCCAAGTGTGTGGATATAGGAAGCAAAAATCCCCTAAGTGGGTCTATGGCAGCGATGATAGAAAGGGTTAATCTTACATTCGTCTCTTGGTTTTGTCACATGTGCATTCCAGCTGTTGGGTACTCAGCACCATACACAAACTAGCATGCATATACGTCATCTTGGAGAAGAGCACTCAAACACTGCCAGTAACCATCCTAGAGCCAATGTCTTAGCTAAGCCTATAATAGGCTATTTCACTATTCTAGGCTAGCTGTGGACTAGTTGTGTACTAGTTGCATTCCTAGTTTCAGGTATTTCTTTATAGCAATGCAAGAATGGCATAACACAGGATCCGTATTTCTGTGTCACCTACCTCTGTTCACTTCACACCTATGTCCTTACAGGGGGTTCTCTATGACCATCTCCTCCAAAAATATTGGGGCTTATTATGTAGGTGCTAGCCCAAACTGAACTGCTACTGCAGTTTAGCTGGACTCAGAGGTGACCCACATAGGCAGTACCAGAGGAAAATCCTGTCAAAGGGCGTAGTTGCAAGTAGTGAATTTGATCGTTTACTTTGTGTTGAGGGTCAAGTGACCTGAGGTTCGGATGAACACAGAAAATGACCTTTTTTGGGTGATTAGAGTCTGGAAGAAGCAAGATTAAAATATAAAAGACATGGAATTCTGGGGGTGAGACGTGGATGGGCAGTGGGAGGGAGAACAAAGCAGGCATGTCTCTGTTGCCTCACATTAATGCCTACCAGAGAAGAGGCACTCAACAACAAGGCAAAGAGGGCAACTTGTCATGTGGATGTCAGGCAGGCTCTCTCCTCAGCCACCCCAGTGCTTGAAAAATGAGTCATTTATGGATGGAGGCTATGCCCAAGAGCATAGACTCCCTCTTACCAAGGCTGGTCTAGCCACTGTCACAGCTGAGTGCCCAAACTGTCAGCAGGAGAGACTCTACTAAACTCTTAACGTGGCATCATCACATGAGGAAACCAGTCAGCCACTGGGAGCAGGTTGATTACATCATAGCCCTTTTACCCTACAAAGGGGTAGTTATTACTCTTTATGGAACTGCTAACACCTACTCTGGTTCACACTGCCTGCCCTCCATAGCTCTCCCAGCACTACACCTAAGGACTTGCAGGATGCCTAACTTACCAGCATGGGATCTTGCATAACATTGCTTCAGACCAATGGACCAAATTTTTGGCAAAGGGCGTGTAACAATGGGTGTGTGATCATGGGATACTGTTTTACCATGAACCACATCACCATCAAAACAGAATGGTATGAGCATAAGGACAGATATATAAACCAATGGAACAGATGTGTGAGCCCAGAAATAAAATCATCAATATTCAGTAAATGGATTTTCAGCATGGATTTCAAGAATACACAACGAGGAAAGAACGGTCCCTTCAACAAATGATCTGAGGGACACTGTATATATACATGCA
>NW_012107717.1:0-964 GCF_000951045.1 Mandrillus leucophaeus | reverse complement strand
AAAATACTAAGAGATAAGACATAAAATACAGATAAGAGATGAGGATTTTATGTAGCATAGCAGAAATGAACAGGAGGGTGGCATAGCAGAAACGAATACATTTTTGAGTGTCTCTTAGTGTCCTACCTGGTCCTAAAATTTGATTCTTTGAGTTTGTGCTATATTTTTAAGAATATAACTCTTATCAAGGAAATTTGTATTTTAAGTTCGGGAAAAGCTTTTAAAACTATAGTAAAGAAGGTTATCACCTTTAGTTTCTTATAAGATAATGTTTTATTATAGATCAATGTGCATATGATGAATAGCTGTGGCATGATTAAAATCATATTGATGTTTTATGTGAAGAAACAAAAATGATGATAAATCTGTATTATATTCTAAATTGCACAAAATAAAATTATGATTTTTTTTGTTTGTTTTTGTTTTTGTTTTCTGAGACGGAGTCTCTCTCTGTCCTCCAGGCTGGCGTGCAGTGGGGCGATCTCACTCACTGCAAGCTCCGCCTCCCGAGTTCACGCCATTCTCCTGCCTCAGCCTCCCGAATAGCTGGAACTACAGGTGCCCGCCATCATGCCCAGCTAATTTTTTGTATTTTTAATAGAGATGGGGTTTCACCGTGTTAGCCAGGATGGTCTCGATCTCCTGACCTCGTGATCCACCCGCCTCGGCCTCCCAAAGTGCTGGATTACAGGCGCGAGCCACCGTGCCCGGCCAAAATTATGACTTTTAAAAGAGTTAAAAGGTTAAAAACCTTAAAAACCCAAAGAACGGTGATTAAAAGAATTCACAACAGTATGGATATCATTTGTTAGGTTTTATTTTCATGGTTATTTCTGTTTATCTTTATACTTTGTGTAGATGCTTATAGATGGATGAAATCAACTTAGATTTGAATGACTGACTTCTAGAAATTGTATGAAAAAGCGAATAGTCAGCATGAATTTAGAATGCACTCTTCTTTAGG
>NW_012107716.1:0-1831 GCF_000951045.1 Mandrillus leucophaeus | reverse complement strand
TCACTGCAACCTCCACCTCCCAGGTTCAAGCAATTCTCCTGCCTCAGCCTCCTGAGTAGCTGGGATTACAGGCGCACGCCACCACGCCCAGCTAATTTTTTGTATTTTTAGTTTAGAGACGGGGTTTAACCATGTTGGTTAGGTTGGTCTCGAACTCCTGACCTCATGATCCACCCATCTTGGCCTCCCAAAGTGCTGGGATTATAGGCATGAGCCACTGCGCCTGGCCTCAGGTTCAAGCAATTCTTGTGCCTCAGCCTCCCAAGCAGCTGGGACTACAGGCACATACCACCACGCCCGGCTAATTTTTGTGTTTTTTGTAGAGACAGGGTTTTGCCATGTTGCCCAGGCTGGTCTCGAACTCCTGGCCTCAAGGGATCCACCCTCCTCGGTCTCCCAAAATGCTGGGATTATAGGCGTGAGCCACCGCACCTGGCCTTTAACTCCTCTTTTAGTTCTAGTGATTATCTCACTATCCCTAATAGGCTTATTTTTCTAATTTTGTATTATTTTACAGCTATCACATATGAGAGTTTACCTTACTTTATACCAGCTCTCTTCTTGGGTAGCTATCTTACCATTTTTGTCTATTTTTGTTTTTATAATTTTAATACAATTAAACCTCTATTTCTTGTTACATAACTTTTAAAGTTTTTTTTTTTTTTTTTTAAACAGCTTTGAGATGTACCATACAGTTCACTCATTTAAAGGGCACAAATCAATGGTTTTGACTCTATTCACAGAATTGTGCAGCCATCTCAACCAATTTTAGAGCCCCTGAACGAATCCCCATAGCCCTTAGCAATCACTTTCCAAATGGGAATCAAATAACATGTGGTCTTCTGGCCTGCCATGGTGGCTCACACCTGTAATCCTAACACTTTGAGAGGCCAAGGCTTGAGACTAGGAGTTTGAGACCAGCCTGGGCAACATGGTGAGACCCTGTCTCGACATACAATTAAAACATTAGCTGGCAGTGGTGGTGCACGCCAGAAGTCCTAGCTACTTGGGAGGCTGAGGTGGAAGGCTAGCTTGAGTCCAGGAGGTGGAGGCTGCAGTGAGCAATGAACTGTACTCCAGGATGGGCAGCAGAGCATGACCCTGCCTCTATTTAAAACAAAACAACACAAAACAAAACAAACAAAACAAAAAGACCTACCTGGTCTTTTGTAACTGGCTTCTTTCACGTAAGCATAAAGCTTTCAAGGTTCATGTAGCATGCATTATTACTTCATTCCTTTTTATTGACAAATAATAATATATTGAATGGATATACTACACCTTGTTTATCCAATCATCAGTTGATGGACATTTATCTTTTTTGGCTATTAAAAATAATGTTGTTAGGCCCGGCACGGTGGCTAACGCCTGTAATCCCAGCACTTTGGGAGGCCAAGGAGGGTGGATCATGAGGTCAGGAGATCGAGACCATCCTGGCTAATACAGTCAAACCCTGTCTCTACTAAAAAAAATATAAAAAATTAGCTGAGTTGGCCGGGCACGGTGGCTAACGCCTGTAATCCCAGCACTTTGGGAGGCCAAGGAGGGTGGATCATGAGGTCAGGAGATCGAGACCATCCTGGCTAACACTGAGAAACCCAGTCTCTATTAAAAATACAAAAAATAGCCGGGCGTGGTGGCGGGTACCTGTAGTCCCAGCTACTCAGGAGGCTGAGGCAGGAGAATCGCTTGAACCCGGGAGGTGGAGGTTGCAGTGAGCCAAGATTGCACCACTGCACTCCAGCCTGGACAACAGAATGAGACACTGTCTCCAAAAACAGAAACAAACAAACAAACAAAAAATCCCCAAAAACTAAATATTTAAGTCCCC
>NW_012107715.1:0-1768 GCF_000951045.1 Mandrillus leucophaeus | reverse complement strand
GGGCTCGGGGCACTTGCCGCGTCGCGCTGCTCTCCGGGATCCCTGGGGGCCTCTGCTCCTTGTTTTGTGGAGATGTCGTTTCACCGGCTGCGTGTGACTCCCGCGGCTGTCCAGACACCCAGAGATGTCCAGTCACAGGCGCATGGTGCACAGGCGCGCAAGGTTGCCTGGAAGGGGCCCAGGCAGGCGGTGACCCGGCCCCCACGGGAGGGTACAGGACGGTGCCCTCCCGGGCAGGAGCTGGCCAGGCAGGCGTTGCCCAGGACGGCCTCCCTGCTGGACTACGGCCTTGCTACCGAGTTATATAAAGACACTATTTAGGGAAGGACAGAGGGTGAGGACTGGCGCGGGGGCACACGCCTTGCCTATTTGTCCCAGCTCTTCTGGAGGCCAAGGCCAGGACTCCAAGGTTACAGTGAGCCGTGAAGGCCAGTGCGCTACAAAAGAGAGAAACAGAGAGAAAGAAAAGACAACATGTTGACTGATGAGAGTGACATTCCGAAAGTAACCAATTAAGCTAAAGAAACAATGCAATTCTATGTCAACTGCCTGCAGTTACCGGATAGAAAAGAGATCTTTAAAAGGAATTTCTAGAGTTTTGCTTTTGTGGGTTTTTTTTTTTTTGAAACAGGGACTCTCTCTGTCACCCAGGCTGGAGTGCAGTAGTGGTGCGATCTCGGCTCACTCTTGGACTCAAGAGATCCTCCTACCTCAGCCTCCCAAGTAGCTGGGACTACAGGGTTGCGCCACGATGCCAGGCGAATTTGTATTATTATTGTTATTATTATTATTGTTTTTATTTTGAGACAGAGTCTTGCTCTGTGGCCAGGCTGGAGTGCAGTGCCGCGATGTCGGCCCACTGTAACCTCCGCCTCCGGAGTTCAGGTGATTCACCTGCCTCAGCCTCCCAAAGAGCTGGGATTACAGGCACGCTAATTTTTGTATTTTTAGTAGAGATGGAGTTTCATCATGTTAGTCAGGCTGGTCTCGAACTCCCAACCTCAGGTGATTCACCTGCCTCAGCCTCCCAAAGAGCTGGGATTACAGGCATGAGCCACTGTGCCCGGCTCACTCAAGTACTTTTTTTGGTGACCATAGTTAACATTTTGAACATAAAGCTTAAGTTTTCAGATTATTTTCTTGGTCTTAGAAATGCTGGATTGAAGAGCATGAACGTTTCTTAGATTCTTGTTTTTTTTTTCTGTTTTTTTTTTTTGTTGTTGTTGTTGTTTCTGAGACGGAGTCTTGCTCTGTCGCCCAGGCTGGAGTGCAGTGGCATGATCACGGCTCAATGCAAGCTCCACCTCCCGGGTTCCCGCCATTCTCCTGCCTCAGCCTCCTGAGTAGCTGGGACTACAGGCGCCCGCCACCACGCCTGGCTAATTTTTTGTATTTTTAGTAGAGAAGGGGTTTCACCGTGGTCTCGATGGTCCTGACCTTGTGATCCACCCGCCTTGGCCTCCCAAAGTGCTGGGATTACAGGCGTGAGCCACCGCACCGGGCCTAATAGAAGGAATTTTTAAAAATCATCCCTAATTCCATTACTAAAGGCAATCACTGTTAAAAATTGCTTTGGCATATTTCTTTGCAGGCTTTTTTGTTTTTCATATAGTGTCTTGGTTTTACATAATTATAATAATATTTTATTATAATAAGCATTGTCCATATTTTATTTTATTTTATTTTGAGATGGAGTCTGGCTCTGTAGCCCAGGCTGGAGTGCAGGGTGCGATCTCGATTCACTGCAAGCTCTGCCTCCTGGGTTCAT
>NW_012107714.1:0-1424 GCF_000951045.1 Mandrillus leucophaeus | reverse complement strand
GGCCAGGCATGGTGGCTTAAGCCTGTAATCCCAGCACTTTGGGAGGCCAAGGCAGGTGGATCACAGGGTCAGGAGATCAAGACCATCCTGGCTAACCCAGTGAAACCCCATCTCTACTAAAAATACAAAAAATTAGCCAGGCGTGATGGCAGGCGCCTGTAGTCCCAGCCACTCGGGAGGCTGAGGCAAGAGAATGGTGTGAACCCGGGAGGTGGAGCTTGCAGTGAGCCGAGATGGCACCACCGCACTCCAGCCTGGGCGACAGAGCGAGACTCCGTTTCAAAAACAAGAAAAAAGAAAAAAAAGAAAATGGCCAGGCGCAGTGGCTTACAACTGTAATATCAGTGCTTTGGGAGGCCAAGGCAGGAGGATCACTTGAGCCCAGGAATTTTAGACCAGCCTAGACAACATGGCAAGACCCCGTCTCTACCAAAAATACAAAAAATTAGCTGAGCATGCCGTTGCATGCCCATAGTCCCAACTACCCGGGAGGCTGAGGTGGGAGGATCACCAGAACCCCAGAGCTTTTTTTTTTTTTTCAGACAGGGTCTCACTCCGTCACCCAGGCTGAGTGAGACCCTGTCTGGAAAAAAAAAAAAAAAAAGCAGCTGTGTATGGTGGCACGTGCCTGTAGTCCTACCTGCTCAGGAGGCTGAGGCATGAGGATGGCTTGAGCCCAGGAGTTCGAGGTTACTCTGAGCAATGATGGTCCCACTGCACTCCAGCCTGGGTGACAAAGCAAGACCCTCAAATAAAACAAAATAATTGGCCATAAATATGAGTTTTTTTGTATATTGTTCATTCTGTTCCCTTGATCTATATGTCTATCCTTTTTCCATATCTTATAGATGTGATTACTAGAAGTTTCATAGCAAGTTTTGAAATCAGGTAGTATACATTCTCCAATTTTATTCTTTTTCAGATGTGTTTTGGTTATTCTAATTCCTTTGCGTTTCCATGCAAATTTTAAGATCCAATTTTAAGATTCAATTTTAAGATCCAATTTGAGATGGATCTTGCTATATTGCCCAGGCTGGTCTCAAACTCCTGGGCTCAAGGGATCCTCCTGCCTCAGCCTCCCAAATAGCTGGGATTACAGGCACATGCTACCACACCTGGCCTCTCAACTGCTTTAAAATAAACACAACAACGAAAATCTTTTGGAAGTTTGATGGGCATTGCATTGAATTAATAGACAAATTTGGGGAGAATTACCATTCATCTATACCGTGAAATCTGTCTCTACTAAAAATACAAGAATTGGCCAGGTGTGGTGACTCATGCCTAATAATCTCAGCACTTTGGGAGGCCAAGGTGTGCGGCTCACTTGAGGTCAGGAGTTCAAGACCTGCCTGGCCAACATGGTGAGACCCTGCCTCTACTAAAAATATAAAAATTAGCCGGGTGTGGTGGCAGGCGCCTGT
>NW_012107713.1:0-2479 GCF_000951045.1 Mandrillus leucophaeus | reverse complement strand
ACGTCATGCCAATATCAGGGCTATCCTCTCTGGAGCTTGGATCCATGCTACAGCCTTTGTGAACACTACCCGCTTGGGTCCCTCCAGTCCTGCGAAATAGATGTTATTATAAGAGCTATTTAGCAAATGAAGAAGCTGAGACTTAGAAACGTGGAGCAACTCAGCCAAGGCCTGATGGTTTGCATGGGGCAGGGCCAGGACGCTGTGCTGGGGCAGAATAGTCCTGTGCCCAGTGCCACCCCTGACACTCAGTAGGTGCCTGGCATGTGTTTGTAGTAGTGAACTCGTTATTTTTTGTCCGTGAAAGGCTTGAGAGAAATACTGCAATTTCTTAGCCCACCTCCAGATAATAGAATCCAGGGACAATTGTACTAAGTGTGGCAGCTAGCCACAGGTAAATCACTGATTTATTTAGAAAGACTGGTTTACGATCTTCATAGATCAGTTTATGGGTTTCCCCCTTCCAAGCTGTTCTAGGAACTGCTTTCCAAGGAAGCAGCAGCATTAGGGGGAAAAAAAAACAAACTGTGATCTAATTTATGGGCATTGCCCTCATTTGCAGAGAATGAATATATTCATCTGATTACCTTTCTCAAAGCAAATGATAGAATATTAGTCAGAGCATCCTTAGAGATCATTGCATCCACTGTCTTCCTCATTGCACAGATGAGAAAACTGAGGCTCAGAGAGGCTAAGAAGCCTTCATTTGATGGCAGAAGTGAATGGGAGCCCAGCCATCCAGCGTCCACTCTGCTGCATGGCCTTGGCTGTGACTGTGTGAGACACTGAGCAAATCTCTCATGTGACTGAAGTAAGTTACTTCTCAGGATCTGAACTGAGGTCCTTTGGGTCCACCAGGGAGTGGGTGGCGGCCACCTCTCACGCTTAAAGCCTCAAACTGCAGGCATGAGCCAGGCTCTTGCAGTCATCTGTGAGGAAGGGGTCAGTACCCCCCTTTTGCAGATGAGAAAACAGCCTCCACAGCTGAAGCTCTTCGCCCTGGGCCCTGCCCACTCAGTGGCGGTATTAGTTTCCCAGGGATGTCAGACAAAGAGCAACAGAAATTTACTGTCGCGCTGTTCCGAGGCCAGATGTCCACGATCAAGATGTCACTGGGTTGGTTCCTTTTCAAGGTTGTGAAGAAAAATGTGTTCCTGGCACCTCTCCTGGGCTTGTGGCTGGCCATATTCTCTGGGTCTTCTCATGGTGTTTCCTCTGTGTGTCTCTGTGTCTGGATTTTCCTTTTATGTAAGGACTCAGCCCTATTGGACGAGGGCCCACTTTCTTTAACTCGGTTACCTTCTTTAAGACCCTGTCTCCAAATATAGTTCCATTCTGAGGTGCTGGGGGTTAGGACCCCAATGTATGAATTTTGGGGAACATGATTCAGCCCATAACAGTGCAGGAGCTGAGATTGGAGGACAGGTGTGTGAACTGTGAATGTCTGGGCTGCCCCCTCCACAGCCTCTACCTGCTGGCAAAGTCTAGGCTGGCTGCTGGTTTTCAGGGCACCTCCTGATGAGTTGTGAACAGAACCCAATAGATTCCCCCAGAACCATCCGGATGGCAGAGGTCCTCCATCTCCAGCTGCAACTTCTCCAGAGTCTCACCATCAAATAAGAGAGAGATTCACAGAATAAGAAGCTTCATTAACTCTGAGACAGGTGAAGACATCCTAAACCTTAGAACTTATAGTAAGAGACAAGAAAATTAAAGCAGGTTGGAAAAGCTATTGTTCAACTATCAAACTGACAAAAATCAAAAAGTTAGATAGTGTCCTGTGTTGGTAAGACTACAGGGAAACAGTCACACTCATCTATTGCTGGTGGGAGTGTAAGATGCAATGCACTCCAGGGAACCCTTGGGATTATACCTGCCATAGTCACAAACGCACACCCCAGACGTGTCTGGAAATTACGCTTCTGAGTATTTATCTCATAGCTCTACTGTCAGGCTCTTGCAAATTGATGTGGGTACAGAGTTCTAGTTTATTTTATTTTACTTTTTTATTTTATTTAATTAATTAATTAATTTATTTATTTTTGAGACAGGGTCTCACTGTGTCGCCCAGGCTGGAGTGCAGTGGTGCAGTCTCAGCTCACTGAAACTTCCGCTTCCCGGGTTCAAGCAATTCTCCTGCCTCAGCTGGGACTACAGGCATGCGCCACCATGCCTGGCTAATTTTTGGATTTTCAGAAAAGACGGGATTTCACCATGTTGGCCAGGGTGGTCTCAAACTCCTGGCCTCAAGTGATCTACCCGCCTCGGCCTCCCAAAGTGCTGGAGTTATAGACGTGAGCTACCGTGCCCGGCCTTTTTTTTTTTTTTCCCCCAGAGTTTTGTAATACAGTATCATGATATCAAAAGATTAAAAACCTAAGTGCCCACTAATAGGAGACTGCTTAAATAAATTATGTTAAGAGCCATACAATGGAATACAATTCTTAAAAAGAATAAAACAATTATTAATGAACCGATA
>NW_012107712.1:0-1342 GCF_000951045.1 Mandrillus leucophaeus | reverse complement strand
GCAGTGAGCAAAGATTGTACCACTACACTCCAGCCTGGGTGACAGAGTGAGACTCCATTTCAAATAAAAAAGAAAAAAAAAAAAAAAGATGACCTGGTCCAAGCGCCTCATTTTATCATGAGGAAACAGAGAGGTAAGTGACATATCCAAAGTCACATTGCTACTTAACAGCAAATCTAGGCATAAAATCCAGCACACCATCCCATAGCAACTTTATAATCATAAACATCAAAGCAACAGAAAATGAAACTGGAATAGAATGCAAACTAAATTCCTAAAACTACTGAAATAAAATACTGTAACTACAGGGAGACCTATGTCCAGAATTAAAATAAAGTTGTCTTTAGAAATTTTTTTTTTCTTTTTGGAGATGGATTCTTGCTTTGTTGCCCAGGCTGGTCTCGAACTCCTGACCACAAGTGATCCAACCGCTTCAGCCTCCCAAAGTGCTGGGATCACAGGCGTGAGCAACCGCACCCAACCAGGTGATTTTTCATTTAACCCACATGAGTGGGAAAAATAAGTGATATTTTGGTTACTGATATTCCCAGCCCTTCTGATATGTGAAAGGTTGCAGTAATTTGTTTCTTGACAGCCTAATGCTCCTAGTCTTTCTGCTGTCTTTCTTTCTCTACACCTAGGAGTCCTGGAGTCCAGTAAAATGTGAGCAGTGTCATTTTCAAATGTAAATTTTATGGTACAGTTTTTATATTTAGATGCATTAAACTAACATGAAAATTCATACAATGGACCACTATGCAGCAGTGAGGATGAACAAACAACATCACACCATAACGTGGATGAATTTTACCAGCAAAAAACTAAAGGAATGGGCAGCCGGGCATGGTGGCTCACTCCTGTAATCCCAGCACTTCGGGAGGCCGAGGCGGGTAGACCACTTGAGGTCAGGACTTCGAGACCAGTCTGCCCAACATGGTGAAACCCCATCTCTACTAAAAATACAAAAATTTGCCAGGTGTGATGGCAGATACCTGTAATCCCAGCTACTCAGGAGGCTGAGACAGGAGAATTGCTTGAACCTGGGAGACGAGGTTGCAGTGAGCCGAGATCACGCCACTGCACTCCAGCCTTCTTATACACATCTAGATGTGTATAAGAGACAGACTGTACTCCAGCCTGGGTGACAGAGCGAGACCTTGCCTCTAAAAATATGTATACATATACTTTTATACATGTAAATATAGATATATATATATACACATAATGCAAACCTTGCCCAAGGTGGAGTTACCTGGAGGAAACCAGGGGAGATGGGCAGATTCACAGTCTCAATGCTAAAGGAAGGAAATGTCAAGGGAGAGATGACAGTCCTGGGTGTGGG
>NW_012107711.1:0-979 GCF_000951045.1 Mandrillus leucophaeus | reverse complement strand
AAAGTAAGATATGATTAGTTGGATAGTGAATCATTAGGAGATATACCTAATGTAAATGATGAGTTAATGAATGCAGCACACCAACATGGCACATGTATACATATGTAACAAACCTGCATGTTGTGCATAGGTACCCTAGAACTTAAAGTATAATAAAAAATAAAACAGAGGGCTATAAACAGCAAAAAAAAAAAAAAAAAAAAAAAAAAAAAAAAAAAAAAAAAAAGGGGAAAAAAAAAAAAAAAAAAAAAAAAAAAAAAAAAAAAAAAAGAAAAAAGAAATAAAGGGAGAGAAAAGGAAGAGGGACAAAGAAGTGTTCCTTTTCCTGCCTTTAGTGTATGGAAGTGATACTTGGACTTATGATAGTCATCTTATGATCATGAGAGGACAAGCCTGAAAACAACAAATCAACATGCTGTGGCTGGCAAAACAGAAATGTGAAAGACACCTGCATTCATAATGACATTGAAATGCCACTGACTTAACCAACCACAAAAAAGCCCTAGCCACGGACTTCTTTATGAGTGAGGAAATCTTTAAAGCCTATTTTGTTTAGGTGGGACATTATGCTACCTGCAATCGAAAGCATTCTAAATTCAATAAGAAGATGCTATCCAAAGTGTTTAGGGAAGAATTAATGAAATGTACAGGCAAAGCTAAGTACCCCCAAAGACAAGAAAATTATTAATTTCAGGCAAAACAAAAAACTGTATACAAAATTTCAGTAAAATATAGATGAACTGTGGAAAGCCTGTACATAATAATAAAATAATCATTACATAAACGCAAACCAACAAACAAAAAAGTGTCTGCCTACAGAACCCAAGGACAGTGGGATTTTGCCCAAGTGCCAAAATGCTAATTTCTTTTTTTTTCTTTTTCTTTTTTTTTTGAGACGGAGTCTCGCTCTGTCGCCCAGGCTGGAGTGCAGTGGCCGGATCTCAGCTCACTGCAAGCTCTGCCTCCCGGGTTTACGCCA
>NW_012107710.1:0-1127 GCF_000951045.1 Mandrillus leucophaeus | reverse complement strand
AGAGAAAGCTAGAAGTCAGATCACATGGAGCTTGGAAGCCACTGTAAGAACTTTGGATTTTATTCTTGAGGAAAACAGGAAGGTACTAAACTTTTAAAGCCAAGGAATGGCATAATCTGGTTTATATTTAAAAGGGGCGGGGCACAGTGGCTTATGCCTGTAATCCTGGCACTTTGGAAGGTCAAAGCAGGGAGATCACTTGAGGTCAGGAGTTCGAGACCAGCCTGGCCAACAGAAGCCCTGTTTCTACTAAAAATACAAAAGTTAGCTGGGTATGGTGGTAAGCACCTGTAATCCTAGTTACTTGGGAGGCTGAGGCATGAGCATTGTTTGAAGTCAGGAGGCAGAGGTTGCAGTGAGCCAAGATCGCGCCACTGATGCCAGCCTGGGCGAAAGAGCAAGACTCCATCTCAAAAAAAAAAAAAAAGTAAATAAAATAAAATAAATTTTCAGAAAAATAGCAATAATTTTTGATAAATGTGCAAAGGGTATATACATGGGAAATTCACTAAATAATAAAGTGACCCACCAACCTACCAAACATTCTTAAACCTCCTTAGTAATGAAGGGAATGAATGTTAAAAGCAATAAGGAAATACTATTTTATAGTTATCAATTTGGCAAAGATTTAAAAGATGGATGATATTCCACACTAGTATGATGTGAGGAAATGGACACAGGCGGTAAGCTATTGCTGGTGTCAACTTCCAACAAGGCAACGTTAGTAGAAATTAAACCACACATGCCCTTGATCAAGCAATTCCAAGTCTGAAATCCTATCCTAAATATTAACATGTGTGTGGAGTATATGATGGAGACACAGTTGGCAATGAAACAGTGAATTTAAAGAAAACTTCAATATCTAGGAAAGAAGATTAAATAAGTAAACTATAGAGTATCTATATAGTGAAAACACTGTCACCGTAAACAAAATGATACATATCTTTATTTGTTGATGTAATGATGTAAAATAAATAACATTAGGTGAAAAATGTAGGTTATAAAACAGCAAGTGTAGTGTAATCCTATTCTTAAAGGAAAAATATACATATGTATGCATGTATAGCTTGTGTATATGTAGCATAGAACACAGACTAAAAGGATTTTCTTTCTTTTTTTTTTTTTTT
>NW_012107709.1:1730767-1758190 GCF_000951045.1 Mandrillus leucophaeus | reverse complement strand
GAGAGTTCCAGGTTCGAACCTGTAATAAAGATCCTTGCTGCTTAGCTTTGACTCTGGACTCTGGTGGTCTTCTTCGGGGAATAAACGGTCTGGGCATAACAGAGGTATCATATAGAACAAACATATATGAAAACTTCATATCTAGAAAGGTAGAAAAAATATAAATAATATATTTCCAAGATACCTACAATGCAATTTTTTAATGATTTCTGTGCATTCTGCTTCCACAAGTTCAGGAAAATTAAGGTAATGCTATAGGATAATCTCATTACCTCAAAGTGCAAAGCCATTAGAGACGATACAGTGCTAAAGGAGAGTTCAATTTAATCCATATTGACCTTTTACAGGACAAGTTTCATGACAGTGTAAAATATGAGTCATTTTCTCTCTAGAGCACAGCACATGGTGGACACACAAAATGTATGTGTTGAATAAATGACTGGTGAACTCAATAGGTAACTAATTTCAAATAGCTGGCAGACTGCTGGGCACAGAATAGAGAAACTCAATGTTTTATTTTATTGAGAATAAATGAAAGAAATAGTAATAGGATTAAATGAACAACTTAATAAGGTAAGGGGAAATGACAATGTGGCATATAGTTTAGGTATGATCTTTTTCCAGAAGAGATGAAGAGCTTCTTCTAACCATGCTGGGCAGGATATGTAACTTGGGTTGACCTCCATTGTTTTCTAAAAAGGTTTTCCTTATATTTGTGCAAAATGGCCTTTAGAAACATCATTAGTCATACTACAAAGAAAAACCTATGGAAAAGTCTCCAAAGAACTGAGAGTACACTTTTTTGGTTACACTCATTCTTTTCAGCTGAAAAGGTATCACTAAGTTTGTATTAGTTTTTCCAGTTTCTTGCTATAGCTGTTGGTGGACAAGGAAAACACTTTGTGTTTGCATCTGACATGCAAGTGAGAAGGGGTTAGATTATACTCATTAAATGATCAAAGCTTCAATATTTTAAGATAAACTGACTTACCTAAGGGGGTTCATAGGACCTTAAGAGCAACCAAGAGAATGTTATAGTCCATCGTCCTCATGTAAGAACCAATGTTTTCTTGTTGTTTTGTAAGGCTCTGGCTACTCACTCTTTAAAATTGTTTGCCAAATAAAGAACATGGTTAAAATCCATAATGCAAATTTTGATTGTACATATTTATATCTCTCATTCTTCATATGTGTTTTGTCCCTTACATTTCATAAACATATTCATCCTTTATCTTACTGAAATGCTGTAATGTATGTGTTGCCTTGACTAAAAGACAATGTTCTATTTAAGATGTTCATGGGCTGAACTTCCTGTGTATGCTGAAACCTCATTTTCCTATGGCATTATCTTTTTTTATTTTTATTATTTTTATTTATTTATTTATTTATATTTTTTTTACCATACATGTATGTCTTGTCTAGCCCTTACGGTGAAATATAAGCTTTCAAGCCCTAGCAAGACCCTTTGCAAAGTATAATTTAACACACAGTTGATATAGCCCAAACAGTCTCTCTGAATATGACAACCTTTTGTAGCTGCAATATCATTTTAGTAATTCAATCAATTATACTTAGTCACACTTAGTCTGTCTTCCTTTAATTGATTACCAAGTAGCTAATTTGAAACATCATAAATTCAAAGTAATAAATAACATCTTGGTTTTCACTTATATTCAGGAGATACCTTTGAGTACAGAAAAATCTGTCAAAATAATATTTGATTATCTTCTCTATATCCTCAAAGTTGCTATAAAATTAGGAGTAGATATTTTGTAAAATCCTAAAATGTCCTCAAATCCAAATTCCCTATGATCTCTAATATAATAGGAGTATAATATATAATGAAGGAGGCCACTGAATTCACAACGAGAGGGAAGAGGAATAAAAAATGAGGAGTGTGTAGCTAAAATATTTTGGTAATCTACATTTTCAATCTCTGGTCCTAGTCATTTTTTTTTATTTTTTTAAGATTTCTAATGTTCAAAACAATTATAGAGAATAAAAAATACCTTTGAACGGGCCCGGGAGCTTCATCAAATTTTAGAGTTTTGTCATATTTGCTTTAGATTTTTCAGTCAAAAAAATTTACATGTATAATTTAAGTTCCTGGATAACTCTCCCTGATCTCATGCTATTTCCTTCCTGCACATGGTAACCATTCTCCTAAAATTTTATGAGACCAATTCCCTTGCTTTTATTTCCTTCCTATTGTTTAAAAAATCGTGCAAAAAACATTTACTGAGTGCCTATGGAATGATGTTTTAGGTCCTAAGCAGTACCCAAAAGTTTTGGCTACCTATGAAAATATAATATTTTAATGTTTTTGGTGTAAATATATTGGACATGTAATTTTCATACTTTCCTGTTTTCACTCAGCATTGTGTTTTTGAGATCAAAACATGCTGATAATGCTCCTCTGGTTCATTTATCTAACTGGCTGTATAGTATGTCATAGTGAATATATGACAGTTTATATTTTCTCCTGTTGATAAACAATTTAGTCATGTCTAAAGTTTTTTATAAAAATGCTACAATGAACATTTGTTTACATTTCACTTTTCACACATGTGATAGAGTAGATATATACCTTAAATCAGAATCTCTGAGACAAATATTTACAACTGGAAATCTATTAGAAACTGTCAGTTTGCCCAAGGTTAGATGCAAGAATTTACAAAGGTAGCATATGAGCATTCCTCAATAAAATTTGCTAGAGTTGAGACTATTTACCTAATATGAAATGGTATCTTTATTTTAACTTTCATTTTCATTACTAGCAGGGATGAGTGTAGATTATACATAAAACATATTGTTGTTCATTTCAGTTTTCTTCTAAAATGTTTTTATGACTACTTTGCCATACTTTTTAGTTGTGTTAGGATTTATTTTTTGTTTATGTTTTTCTTATTGGTTGCATAAGTTTATAAGTATTGGTTATATAATTTAAACATAATTTTCCTTGTGGCAATATATGTGAACCATATCTTCTTTCCATTGGATATGATTACCTATTATCTCTGTTTAGAATATTTTTGTTGAATAGAAAATTTAATATTATTTAAATTAACATTTAAATCTATCAAACTATTCCTTTCTACTTTTGTAGTTTCTTTAACATATTTTATTTTCTTTAACATATTTCTTTAACATATTTATATCTGGCACTTATTAACAAATTACCCTAAATAATCATCCAAAGATTTTAACATTTAACTTTTCACATGAAGATCATTATCCACATGGAATTCGCTTTTATTAAGGATACTGACCCATCAGGTTGATTATTAAGTATTCCATTTTCCCATCAATATTCAAGTGACCCTCTTACATTTCAAATTTTTATACATGTGAAAATGTCATTTATCATTTTCTGAGCTCTCCAATATGTTTGGTAAAGCTACAAGTGTCTCTTTATCAATACCACATTATCATAATTAGATTCAGTTTTTAATGGGTCAATATCTGTTAGGGTGAATCTCCTAGATTTTTGTTTTGTTTGGTTTGCTTTTGTGGGGAGGTTTGGTTCAATTTTTTTCTTTTATACAGATGGGATCTCCCTATGTTGTCCAGGCTAGTCTCAAACTCCTGGGCTCAAGTCTTGCTTCCACTTGTTGGGATTATAGGTGTGAACCACAGCACCTGGCTAGTCCAATTATTTTCGAAGCTGTCACTTTGCTCTTTCATAGCAAATTTAGAATAAGTTAGTCAAATTTAGAAAACAATTAGTACATTGTTGATTGAAATACTTATTAAATTTATAAATTAAGTTTTGAAATTTGATTTCTTTACAATGTTGTCTTCTGATTCATGAACATTGGTCGTCTCATACTTTATTTAGATATTCCTTAATGTCTTAGAAATGAGCTTTGTAATTTTCTTATAAGGAGTTTACGCATCTATCGCTAAATATATTCCTAGGTATTCTAGGGTTCTTATTGCTTTGGTTGCTTTGGTTGCACTGCCATATATGTACTAATTATTTTGTTAATTATCTTGTGTCATTCACAGTTAATCATACATTATTTGCATGTAAAGGCAATTTTGCCTTTTTCTTTTCAATTCATATAGCTTTACTCCTTTTTATATCTTATTTTGCAGGCTGAAACTTCCAGAACAATGCAGAATAAAAGCAATATCAGAGGGCACCCTTGTCTTTTTAAAATTTAATTAGTTAGACTTTTAATGTTACTCCATGAATTTGATTTGCATCTAATATTTCTAAAAATATAGACTTCTTGATAGCATGAAAGATTCTTCTTCATTAATTTTCTAAGCCCGATTATATTTGTGTAACTTTTGTTGCATCTGTCCATGTGTCTATGTTATGCTCCCATTGTGTCACTAAATGTTGCCTTAAGTGAACTACGACACCAGCTCAATTCCGATGTTACCTGTGAAGACACTGGTTTCAGGAACTATAATTACTACAGAGTACACAGAAGTGGTCTTACCTTAGTTATTCACTACCTGTATGAATGTTTAGAATGTTTCCAACTGACCTAACTAAATTGCTTAATAATCTGTATATATGAGTAAATATAATCTTTGGATTAATAATGCAGTTTTGTTATCCTTAGTATTATTAGGAAAGTTTCGTGATATATTTTGCTTCCAGGAATGTTTCTTTGCATATGTAAAAGCTTCTGCGATACAATATGCTTAGAATTATGTACAAGTTAGAAATTATTGAAGCAATAATGACTTAAAACTTAATACACTAGGTCAAAATTTTATGCATCAGTCGTCAAAAGAGCTGAGAATTAGCAAGTTAGCATCATCTAATAACTATAATTTATTATATCAGTAACTTAAATAATATAATTATTGGCACTATAAAAAACTGGTGAAAACAACACACTAATATTCTGTCATTATGAAATTATCTCTTATGTTCATAATAAACACTATTGACAGGAAAAAAAAGATAAAAGTTTTTCTCTCAGTCAAGCTAAGACGTTAATTTCTATTTTATTAATGAAAAGGGTAATTTGATTCTTCGGATTAAGAAAAGAATTCAATAGTTCAGGTTAATACCGCTCTGCAATATTTCTTTTAGGAGACTCTCTGCAGACTGCTAAAAGGACCTCATTTGAGTAAACTGAGTATGTGAATGCCCTATAGAGCTGTTATGGAGAAAGAGGTAATTTCCCTTTGCCCTTTTCCACTACTCTTTTTATTATAGCTATACAGAATGTTATAATATTCCTAAAGACAGAGAAAGATGCTCTACATAGCTTGAATTACTGAACACATAAAGATTTAAAGGTTAGCCTTCAGGGACATTATTACACTTCAGGTCAATAATACCTACTAACCTTTTCCATATCTATTGGAAATAAATAGAAATTCTGTAATACTGAATTTTACTCTAACTAAAAGTTTCTACAAAGTCTGCTTTGAGGCTCGGAGCTTGGGAAAGTGTTCCCAGGAGGATTTTCTAGAAGAAGACCAGGAGCATATGGGAAGCCAGCAGTTTCCCCAACAATGACTCTGGCTTTCATTTAAAAGAAGGTGCTGATGGGGCTCTTTCCTCCCAGTGAAACATTCCAGGATAACTCAGCTGCCAGACTTGTTCCTATCGCCTTTTAAAGTGGTCCATTTCAGAACAGGCTGTTGATAAAATTGCTCATTTTATGGCTTTTTTGAAAGATAGGTTTAATAAAAAGGAATGTTCCTGTAGCTCTGATGAGCTAGTCTCTCCTCTGTTCCAAGGAGCTAACAAACAAGTCATGTCCTGCCTAACGACAATATGACTTACATTAATAAAGTCTTATCAGCCCTAACATGACCTGTGAATTCTACTGTAAACAGAGGGATGCTATGCTATCCAAAGACAGCAGCGCTGACTGGGGGAAATTAGAAACTCTGTACCCCTTCCGATTGGTCACCAGCTCTGAGCCATTATGGACCTTAATTTCCTCGCTGGTAAAGTATGATTGCTGGACCAGAGGCAGTTTGGACACACTTTTGTTCTAATTATAATATATGTCCACAGGATCCATGAATACAAGGATACAGTATTTTTTCAAGTTTTAATATTTTTACATGTACTCCTGCTCTAAATACATTAAACAGTGGTTTTATATATATATATATTTTTTTATTTATGCATTGAGGTCTCTCTCTATATAAAGGATATGTGACAGAGAGTATATATAGTCTGCAAAGTAAGGCAAAAATATTTACTATCTGACCATTTACAAAAAAATTTTGAATACTCCCTGCTAGGAAATCTCTTAGTTATCTTCTAAATGTATCCATGTATATCTTATTGCTATTTGGCCAACTTGTGATATTTAGGATTTTTAAGATATATATTTCCACTGTCTGTTTTTACTGTTTTCTTTCCCTGTTTTTGTGTCCCGTGGTGAGCAAAATATACAGTAGACCATGTAAGTTTATTTTCCTTTGTAGTTTTCACTTCTTTTGTCTTCATTAAGAAATGGTTTTGGCCTAGGCTAATATAATTATTTTTCTATATGGTGTTGATAAATTTTTATGCTATTGTTTTGTAAATTTAACTCTTTAATATCCCCTGGAAATGATATTTGTATTTGATATGAAGCAGAAATTAAGATTTAGTTTTTTTCTTTTCTCTCTATGCATTACCAATTATTCTGCCCCTTTTATTAATCTGTAATGTCATCACTCTCATAAATCAATACCTACGTTAACATAAATTAGTTTCTAAATTTCAGTTCAATTAATCTATTTATGTATCCTATGTCAATATTTAAAGTATTTTAAACATTATTGCCCTATAGAGATATAAATTAGTATAGTCATATTGGAACCTAATTTGGTATTGTCTAGTAAATACAAAGATGTACATATTATAAAACCCAGAAATTTCATTCACAGAAATATATCATAGAAAATCTTGTGTGTGTTTGTGTATGTACACATATGTACATAAATGGGTGTGCACATGTATATTTGTACATGTATACAGATATAGAGAGACAAACAAAAAGTCTCCAGAAGCATTGTTTCTTACAGCAAGAATTTGATAACAATGCAAACTCCCACAAGAGAAAAGCAAATCATCTTAAAATAGTCTTATCATACACAATATAGTAAAACTGAACCAACTACAACTTCTTGTATCTCATAAAAATTGTATTGTGCAAAGTCACAGAATAATTTGTACAGTAGCTTGCACTTACATAAAGTAAAAAAAAAAAACATGCAAATCTAAGTCTTTCACTGTGTAAATACACATTCATATGTGTTTAAGACAAAAATAAAAAACAAGAAAATAATAAGCTAAAAATGTAGGATTATGTTTACCTCTGAGGATAATAGAGGGCTACAAATTCAGAGAGAAACTGACAGGGGTTTCCAAGGAATTACTAATATTCTATCAGTGAAAATATTTACACATATTTAAAATGTATTATAAATAAATAGATGGGAAATAAATTTATTTTAGGTGGAGAGATAGAAGGGTCACTGACTCTAAATCTAATGCATTCACCATTACATTACATTTATTTTATAGTATGTTAGATTTTTATACAGATTATTAAAATTTTAAAAATTTCCTTTATTTAGAACCACCATTCTGTTACATTTCCATTTCCTCAGTGTGATGGTTAATACTGAGTGTCAACCTGATTAGACTGAAGCGTGCAAAGTACTGATCCTGGGTGTGTCTGTGAGGGTGTTGCCAAAAGAGATTAACATTTGAGTCAGTGGACTGGGAAAGGCAGACCCACCCTCAATCAGCTGCCAGCACGGCCAAAATAAAAGCAGGCAGAAGAATTTGCAAGACTAGACTGTTTTAGTCTTCCGGCCTCCATCTTTCTCCCGTGCTGGGGGCTTCCTGCCCTCAAACACCAGACTCCAGCTTCTTCAGTTTTGGGACTGGGCTGGCTTCCCGGCTCCTCAGCTTGCATATGGCCTATTGTGGAACCTCACCTTGTGATCATGTGAGTCAGTACTCATTAACGAATTCCTCTCTATATCTACATCTCTCCTATTACTTCTGTCCCTCTAGAGAAGCCTGACTAATACATTGAGTAGGTATTATGTATCATGCAGAATGGAACGGGTTTTTACAAGAATAAATTTTAATCTTAATCTCCAACTTTCAATGTAGTTTGTGAAGATCAGATAAATTTACAATCTGCTCCAAATATCACAGCTAGTAAATGACATACTTGTCTTCTAAACCTCATTTTATCTGGTTCTAAATAATATACATTTCGAATGTACAATTCTGGTGTATTATAAGACACAAGTGCTAGATTGCATAATATTACATCTTTTAATTTGGATTATGAACGAAACTGTTTTCATGAGCCATGGGAATTTGTGAAAAAAATGGATTGAGATTGGAGTTCAAAATTGGACTATATTTCTTATGACATAGTCTTAGTTTATTTATTGTAAAAAGGCTCAGTTATCTCTACTAGCTCAGGTGAAAAACTACAAACAGTTTGAAATAATTAATGTTTGCTTATAGAGTATAACTGATTTGGAGTTATATCAGCCTCTCAATGAATTGTTTCCAACTGCCAATTTAAATCTTAATGTAAGTGTAGCTGAGAAAGTTTGGCGTTTCTGCATTCCCAAGATCAATTGGCCAATCATGGTGATCTAAACCATTATATGAACTCAACTGAAATATAAAATGCATGAAGCTAAACATGCCTTCTTTTCAAGACTTTCTAAGAGGAGTTTTGTTTAAGCTTTGGGGCTGCACCGGATATCCTTAGGGAAACAAAATCTATAAGCAAAAGAGAGAAAAATAGAGTGGACCTATCTTCTTGTGAAGTCCTCGTAATGTCTGGTAATCGGCCAGATATTTCCCACCTGATAATCTAATTCACCCCTCCCAATTCTATGGGTTAAGTATTATCACACCATTTTCACACTTGTGAGGAAAGACTCAGATTAAATTATCAGTCAGTATGCTTCAGGTGGCAAGTAGTTAAAGCCAGCAATCAAAGAAACCTTGCACTTTTGATCTAATGTTGCATCACAACTCTATTTTTGAACTGTGTAGAGTAGTATAGTAGCTACTAGAATAGTAGAAATATAGTAGCCACTAGCCATTTGTGATAGTTGAATACTTGAAATCAGACTAAACCAAACTGACTTGTGCTATACATTTCAAATGCACACCAGAGTTCAAGGAATTAGTACCAAAAAAACCACAAATGCAAAATATGTAAAAACATGAAGTGATTTTTTAAATCATATTGGATTAATTTAAAATTATAAAAATTAATTCATGGATTTCTCCATACTTTCAAAAATATTGCTAATAGAAAATTTATACATACGAAGTTTGTGTTTTATTTCTTTTGGACAATGCTGGCGTAGACTCTTTAATAGGGAGCCAGGGAAATTTAGTTTTGAAAGACACTTGTGTTCCTTATTGTCTGTGATACCTTAAGCCAAATCTTAGTTTAACTGAGCTGTGTTTTTTCATCTAACAAATGTAGATAATAACATATGCCCTGCAGGGCTTACACTGGGTCTAGAGGCAACGTATGTAAAGCATTCTCCAAGCCTCTATACCATAAGGGGCACTTTGAGATGAAGTAATAGTAATAATCCGTATAAAATTTTAAATTCTACATTTTGAAGCCCTTTGGACTCCAAACACTATGCTTTTTCCACTTCCCATATAGTTTCCTGATCAAAAAAGTTGATAGTATGCTCAACATCATGAGACCTCAAGAGGAAGTGAGAAGGTAAGAATATTAAAGTTTCATATAAGCAAATGAGTATGCAATGTGGGCCCTCGAAAATAAATGATGGCAAAACAATAAACTTTGAGTTTGGTTTCAGTGTGTTTTTAGTGTTGGCAATGAGGTTTTCAGCACTATTTGCTATAATCTTCCCACAGATAATCACTATTTAACATTTTCTCGCAATTCTGCTTAATAAATATACTTTTTATATGCAAAATCATTCAGAGGTTAAGCCCTTAGCTGTTACTTATAAATTATGTAGCTATATATCATATACCAATTTTAGGTCCACCTAGGCAGAACTACATAAAAAATATGCCTGTAAATGTTAACTAGGGCTATAAGCATTCACATAGAGGCCTTTGATAAATTCAAGATTTCTTGTAGATATTTAAACTTTTATTCTATGAGGAAGACCATATATGCATTTTAGCATATACCATTATAGAAAATAAATTATACAATTTATATTATGGTTATGATATTAATCTACAGATTTCTTTTCACTCAGAAGTTCATACTAATGTTCAACCAGAGCAGCTGACAAATACTTCTAATCTGTTTGAGGCCTTCTTTGGCAGTCCCATGTTATTTTCCTTTTGTAGAGAGGATCTACTTAGGATCTATTAACGGCAGGCAATCTGCATTAAAATGACAATTATTAAGGACAAGCCCTCATCAGGTAATAGCTGCTACGGAAGGCTCTACTTCCCACCAATAAACTCCACTGAATGCTATTTACCTAATTTTCTTATTATGCCAGAGCACTGTGACATTCTCCAAGACAGTTTCTCTAATCTAATCACTCTTTATCTGTATTCTTTCAAATGAGAGACCAGCATGTGGTGCTTCTATGATGATCAGAAAGATATTTTAAGCAATTTTTGGCATGGAAAGTCACTTTTGGATTCAAATCTGAGCTGAAAGGGATATGTCATTGCAGAAATGAGGACTCTGTGACACTTCCTGTGCCACACCATGAAATCTCTCCTCTGTAGCTGCTCAGAGACATTAACATCTAATGACTTTCTGCTCATAATTGTGAATGTTACATTTGCAAACAGCTATTTTCTAAGAACTAATATGGCTATTTGTGTCCAAAATCATCTCCATGTTCTTTATTTTCCCTGGGCTAATTTTGAGAAGGTTGTTTACATCTTGAACAATCGTTTGTATAAAAAAAGTACAAAATGAGGGAATGT
Source organism: Mandrillus leucophaeus (assembly GCF_000951045.1). NCBI lineage: Eukaryota > Metazoa > Chordata > Mammalia > Primates > Cercopithecidae > Mandrillus > Mandrillus leucophaeus. The sequence continues at coordinate 1,747,284 of NW_012107709.1, read as the reverse complement.
CAAAGGGACTAGCACCAGGTTTGATGCTTTGCCTGTTAAGTCAGGTTTTTCCTCACTGGAAGTGAGTGTGTGTGTATTTTAAATGTGTATATATATATATATAAAACTATGTATGTATATATGTATGCATTTATGTATGTATATAAAGGGGTGTGTGTGTGTGTGTATACAAACTATATATATAGCCTGATGGAAGCTTCAGTCCTTCAAGAAACTCTCACGACAGCAGATGTCTCAGCTGGTCTGGCATGCTCTCTTCTCCCTCACTGGAAAGCAGGGATGATTCTCTCTGATTTGGCATGAATTCCCAAGACTAATATCACAGCGTGCTCTGCTTCCTGCCTGTGGATACAAGGTTCCATTGCAGAGTGCCAAGGGTTTAACAATAGTTAATCTCTTAAGAAAAGCAGGTGGCCCTTGCCACTACTACTTCTATTATTGTCTAAGTTCCCCTGAGTCTCTGCCAGTTGCTTGCCTGTCAGACTTGGCAGAAGACCAGAGTTTGACTGACTTCGCTGTTACCCCCTCATGACTCATTTTTAGTGCCCATCTTTTCTCATGTTGTTTTTCATTGTCAGTGTCCAAGAACACCCTTGAATGTGAGTTCCATTTTGAAAAACATATGTTCCACGGCTTCTTTTTTCCCTAGATCAACCCCATCTCAGTGACTGCGTTCTCTAATTCTCTTGTGCAATGGAAATGCTAGCATGAGAGAAGGCGCCAGCACCACCTCCAAATCTGCAGACATCCACCCTTTGATGTAGAAAATCACACGGACCATGTCACATGAAATCCACAATTCGTATTATTCATTTGAGAATATATCATGATCAGAAAGCATATTCATATTCAAAGTTTAAGGAACTGTCTTTTTGTATAACTTAACAAAGCATACACATTCCAAAAATAATGACACAAACTTGCTTTATCCAACATTCCTTGACTATCACTAAAAGTAGTAAAATTGGCATGTATTCTTCTTTCTGCTTCAGCTGCTGGTTGTAAACCCTACCTGAACACCTACAGACATAATCTGTGGCTTTATACTAGAGCTTGTTATAAACAAGCAGTATAACAGGCACCATAATTTTCCACAAGGAAAAATTGTAGGAGACATACTTGGTTCTCACTTAACTTCAGAAACATCAACAGATACCCAAGACTCTTCAAAAACTGATTCACTGTCTTGAGAATAAGTTGCAATTAAATAGATTCATTCATATGTATGCACTATTGTATTGAAAACTGGGAAGGCTTTGGAGTAGCAGAAACAAGTAAAAGAGGAAAGATTTTGCTAGCGAATGTGAATTGTACTGATGGCCATTCTGGATTTATTTTAGAAAGCAATGTATCAAGAGGGCAATAAGAAAGAAACCTATGTATATTTTTGTACTTATATGGTTTGTGTATTCATTATTCACCTGTTTATTGGGAAATGTATGCTTTTAAGGAAGTTACTATAAAAATTGCACAGAAAATATAAATACAGAAAATCTAATTTGGTGATAATTACTATGGGAAACTTTCTAGCTGAAAGTAATGATAGCTAATTTTTATTAGGTTACTGAAATTTAGATACTGTTTCTCATTCCTGTGAAGAATCTAAATGACCACTTAGCATGAAGTAGAGATCCAACAAATGTTTGTAATACATTCTAAATGCCACACAACACAGATGCCATTGGAAAACTTTTCAAGTTGTATGTAACACAGATATATAAAGAGATATCTCCTAAGATCTGAACAAATACTAATAACTATTTTTAAGTTTAAACTATTAAATTATACATGTAGGACACTAGAAGGAATACACTGAGAAGAAGTGGAAGAAATATATCAACATATTATTTTTGTTTTTATTATAATGTTATTTATAAATTTGAAATAACATTACTTTTCCTCCCTAGTCCAATTTTCATTCCTCCCATACATCTTCATTTCCTCATTCCCTAGGAGAACACCATGGAGTTTATGTTTTTCTTTATAGACTATGTTTCTGAAATACACACACACTCCACACACAGAGAGAGACACCCCAAATAGAGCATGGTATAGTATCAGTATGGATTTGAATAAACATAAATGATATGAACAAGGGAAAGTTTCTGCAATTTGTTCTTTGCATTCAAATAAATAATTAAAAGTCATATCTATACTCATTCATTTAGAGTTAATTCATTCATTACCCTGCTGTATAGGGTTTCCTCAATTATTTCTCTAACAGAATATAGTTGTGTTCCACTTTTTCTCTCACAAACAATGCTACAATTAAACATATTTTGATGTGACTTCCTGAATATATCATGCTAGAGATTTTTGGGTTACACATCTAGTAATACAATTGTAGTGTTATATGATACAGGCATACCTTAGAGACATTGCAGATTTGGTTCCAGACTGACTTAATAAGGCGAGTATCACAATAAAGCGAGTATCACAGATTTTATGGTTTCCCAGTGCATATAAGTTATATTTACACAATACTGCAGCCTATTAAGTGTGCAATAGTGTTATGTGTAAAAAACAATGTACAGACTTTTATTTTAAAAGACTTGTTTTTTTGCTAAAAATGCTAACACATTTAAGCCCTTAGAGAGCCAGAATCTTTTTGCTGCTGGAGAGCCCTGCCTCAGTGTTGATGGGGGCTGATTATGGTAGTGGTTGCTGAAGGTTGGAGTGGCCATACTATTTCTTAAAATGAGAAAATAATGAAGTTTGCCACATTGATTGACTCTTCCTTTCACAAAGTATTTCTCTGTAGCATACAATGCTATTTGGTAGCATTTTATCCACAGTAGAACTTCTTTCAAAATTGCAGTCAGTCCTTTCAAATCCTGCTGATGCTTTATCAACCAAGTTTATGTCATATTCTAAATCATTTGTTGTCATTTTACCAATGTTCATAGTATCTTCACCAGGAATAGATTCCATTTCAAGAAACCATTTTCTATTTTCATCCATAAGAAGCGACTGCTCATCCATTAAAGTTTGATCACAAGATTGCAGTAATTCAGTCACATCTTCAGGCTCCATTTCTCATTGTTGTTTTCTTGCTATTTCCACCATATCTGCAGTTACTTTTTTCACAGGAGTCTTGAACCCCTCAAAGTTATCCATGAGGACAGGAATCAACATCTTCCCAACTCCTATTATTGTTGATATTTTGATGTCCTCCCATAAATCACAAATGCTCTTAATGGCACCTAGAATGGTGAATCCTTCTCAGAAGATTTTCGATTTACTTTTCCTATATCCACAGGAAGAATCACTATCTGTGGCAGCTACAACCTTTTGAAATGTTAATAAGACTTGGAAATTGAAATTCCTCTTTGACCCATGAGCTGCAAGAATGTATGTTGTGTTAGCAGACATGAACACAACATTAATCTCCTTGTACATCTCCACCAGAGTCCTTAGATGGCCAAGTGAATTGTCAATGAACAGTAATGTTTTGAAAGGAATCTCTCTTTTTAGCAGTAGTTCTCAACAGTGGGCTTAAAATATTCAGTAAACCGTACTGTAAACAAATGTACCATCATCTAGACTTTGTGGTTCCATTTATAGAGAACACACAGGCATAGAAGATTTAGCAGCATTCTTAAGTAACCTAGGGCTTTGAGAATGGTTAACAAGCATTAGCTTCAACTTTAATTCACCAGCTGCATTAGCCTCTAACAAGAGAGTCAACCTGTTCTTTCAAACTTTGAAGCCAGGCATTCACTTCTCCTGCCTATCTATGAAAGTCCTAGGTAACATCTTCTTCCAATATAAGGCTGTTTGGTCCACACTGAATAGCTATGTTTTCTATAACCACAGGCTTCATACCATAATCCTGAGAGATACAATCTCACATACTATAATCATAAATGTTGAAACCTCGACATATCCAAATCCCTAAAGTCCAAAATTCCAAACATACAGAATCCCCAAAATCAATCACAGGATAGTTGCATCATCTTCAGTGGAACTATTACCTTGTTACTGTCTTTATTTGGAAATTAGATATGGTTTAAGGAGATACATATGGGTGTTGTATTAGTCTGTTTTCACGCTGCTGATAAAGACATACCCAAGACTGTGTAATTTATAAAGCAAAAGAGATTTAACGGACTCACAGTTCCACATAGCTGGGGAAGCCTCACAATCATGGCAGAACATGAAAGTCACATTATAAATGGCGGCAGGCAAGAGAGAATGAGAGCCAAGTGAAAGGGGAAACCCCTTTTAAGCCTATCAGATCTCGTGAGACTTGTTCACTACCACGAGTACCGTATGGGGGAAACTGCCCCCACAATTCAATTATCTCCCATCGGGTCCCTCCCACAACACATGGGAATCTGGGGAGCTACCATTCAAGATGAGATTTGAGTGGGGACACAGCCAGACCATACCAGGTGCCAACTTGCCACGAGTGGACTTGTGCAGTTAATTTAGATGTCAACTTGACAGAACTAAAGAGTGTCTAGAAGCCTAGTGAAGCATTATTTTGGGGTGTGAGGACAGAGGAGCAGTTCAGTGTATGAGTCTGGGTGGACTAAGTGGAGAAGATATACCCTCAATGTTGGCAGGCACCATCCCATCAGCTGGGGGCCCAGAGATAACAATTACAAAAGAAGAATCGGTTTCTCTCTGAGGTCTGGGACAAACTTTTCTTCTGCTGCCTTGGACATCAGAAATTTGACCCCATGAAAGTACATTATCACAACATTGACTTTGTATGTGATCATTGTGCATATCTTTAAAAACACTGAAACTTCCTCAATAAATGAAAATATGTCCTTTTTATATATCTACATTTGTGAAAGATAAAATTTCTTGAGATCTCAGCTCTTTGGGCTGGATTGATCTTCTACTCAGACCACTGATATTTTCACCATACCAGCTATGCAGCTGTTCTGCTTTCTTATCATTCATGTGTTCACTGGAGTAGCATTCTTAATTTCCTTCAAAAACTTTTCCTGTGCATTCACAATCTGACTAATTGTTTGATGTAAAAGGTCTAGCTTTAAGCTTATCTTCGCTCTTGACACACCTTCCTCACTAAGCTTAATCATTTCTAGCTTTTGATTTAAAATGAGAGATGTGTGACTCTTCCTTTCACTTCAATGCTTAGAGGCTATTGTAGGGTTATTAATTGGCCTCATTTCAATAATGTTGTGTCTTAGGAAATAGAAATGCTCAGGTGAGAGAAAGAGAGGGAGAGACAGCAAATAGCTGGTCAGTGGTGCAGTCAGAACACACACAACATTTTTTCCATTAAGTTCGCCATTTTATGTGGGAGCAGTCTGTAGCCCTTCAAAACCACTGGAATAGTAACATCAAAGATCAGTGATCACAGATCATCGTAACAGATATAATCATAATCAACAAGATAGAAATATTTCCAGAATTACCAAACTGTGACAAAGAGACACAAAGCGAGCTGTTGGAAAATGACACCAGTAGACTTGCTGGGCACAGGGTTGCCACAAACCCACAATTTATTTTAAAAAAATGCAATATATGTGAAACAAAACAAAGCAAAGCATAATAAAACAAGGTACACTTACATATATTGATTTTATAGATATTTCCAGTAGAATATTTAACAAACCTATACTCCTATGGTGTTTCCTTTATCTTTACCAATAGTTAATACTCGTAATCTTTATAATTTTTATCAATAGAGTGGTTCTAAAACAATATCTCATTATTTTTGTGATTGTATTTTAATGTTTTTTCTTTTACGTTTTTCTAAGTATTATTTAATAACCATATATTTAGAAAAAGATACAACTTATTTTAAAATTTTTCTTTCATTTCACTTTAATACTTATTTTAACATTATGTTGATTCCTATGATTACAGTGGTAGATTTTCTTTTTATAAAAAAGGTATACCTATCATTCTTGCCCTTACAGGACTTTCAGTCTAATCAGGCAGACAGACATGTAAAAAAAATTAGATTATTTATTGGTAACAACAAAAATAAAAGTATATGGGAGCAGAGAATTAGGAGAGATTGGCTCTAAGGGAGGCATTTCCAGAGAATGCTTCTGGAGATGTGATGGATGAGTTCATATTAACTTTTCTTTGAGCAAGTTGTAGGCTTCTGTTGAGGATCTAGGTTAATAGAACTGCTTAAAAAAATAACATACAGGCATAAATATGTGGTATACGGCAGAATGATTTGAAGATAAATGAACATTAAGATTCATTATAAGAAACAGGATCAGAATAAATTAGTGTGTGCAGGTGCCGCTCTTTGAGATCTCACAAATGACCCACTGTGTTAAGTCCCTGTTCAGATTTTCTGGGACTGTGACAAAGAACCAGGTTACAGCGGAAACGGGAGCTGATAGTGACAGCCTATTAAAAGTTTCCCACACTTCTGATCAGAGAATCGCAATAGAGATAGTTGCATGCCCTCTTGGCAGTGATGGATGACAGTCCCATAACTCTGTAGATGGGCCAACGCTTTCTGGTCCACCAAGCACTTTCAAGTTGTTATGTTATTTATCATTCTGTATTCTCAGTGAATGAAAGAAATAAGTCTCAGAAAAATTTGAGTTGTCTACAATCACAGAACTAAAAATGTAACTCATTTGAAATGAAAATATGAAATTTTGAACTCTAAACTCATCCTTTATAGAAGTTCCTCTATTTTCCCTCTTCTAGGACATACTTCTAAATGTAGATACTTGCCCATAAATTTTATATAATAGGTAGGTAGATAGAAAAAAATTAGTAAGAGATTTTTGAGTACTCATTTCCTTAGGAGAATTTTGAGTAATATAAAGATTGTACATTTGTAGTAATAAGTAATACACCATAATACATAATGTCCTGTTCCTTAAATTTTGTATTGTTCCTTGCAGTTTGGAATTTGTAGGTACATAACTAGTGCTTAGAATTGCAAGTGCATTCAATAAAGCCAATGATTGATTAAGAACATTTCAGTCAGTAAGGAGTTATAATCAAATTAATAAAGGTAGCTTGGGGAAAAAATGTCATTTTTGTTTTTCTTTGTAATGAAAAGTGATTTAACGAGACAATCTTAGAAGAATATTCATCTATGTATCCATTCAACAAATATTTTTTGAGCACTCACTATGTACCAGTCAAGGTAAGTATTTTACATAAATTATCTCATGTTAATCCCCATAACAGTACCATAATATTGAAATTGTTAACTTTATTTTAAGATAATGAAACTGGAAGGAAGAAGATTAAGTAATTTAATCAAGGTCACACATCTTTTAAGTGGCAGAGGTAATCTCAAAGCTTATTTCTAATCCACTGTGCTATACTGTAAATATGTTTTGTTATACTCTAACAATTTTGGGGGCCTGTGGAGTTTAAAGCAATTGTTTTCTAGAGGATAATGACAGATTTTCAACTTTCTACACTTCCAAGTGTAAAATCCCAGCTGATCTCATCAATGAATAATCACTAATAATTTAAATATTTTTAAAGCATAATGTCAGAGATACATTCTTTTGAATGAAGGAATGACATTTGTATGCATGATAATGTGCATTGTCAAGCCATTGATCATATCAGTTTATATTTTCAAAATGAGCCAAAGCAATTGTAATTGGTATAATAAAGCCCAGCTGGTGAGCCAGTCTCCGGAATAACTCGGGACTAGCACAGCAGGGGCAGAGTGAAGAATGTATTTGGTAAGAAAGAAGTGATTTAGCATATGTCCTTTATTCCTTATATTTGTGACTGCGGTCACCAATACCTAATTTTATTTAAGGTAAAGCATCTTTGAATGTTCAGATGATTTATACTGGAAACTGTGTCCTCATAAACAAAAATAAAGGTAGATTAATCATGATGAATATAGAAAAGGAAGTAATTGATTCTTTGGTCTGAATTTTCCTCTGAGTTAATAGATTTCCCCTTCAGCAACAACACGGCAAAATAATAAGGAAGCATACAAGATAACTTAAGTACAGCTAGCATTGGCACTGCCAGTCACTAAGAGCTTATCTAGCATTTCCAGCACTCTCCATGAACACTCCTTCTGCTCTGTGTTTAGAATAATAAAACCTTGTAGCTCTTCAAATGTTAACTTTGTCTTGGAGAAAAAAATCATAAATATAAATTTGCTGTAATGCAGAGTTCTCTCCTTTGCTTTTTGACATTTAAGAAAACTGTTACAAGGAAATCTATTCTGAGATAGATGTTCTACCTACTCCTAAAGGTAACAGTACTTAACAATCATAAATATAATTTAGTGTCCATATCATACACAATTTAAGACTTTTTTTTACCATAATATGTTTTTTAAACATATCTCAAGGAATCCTGGTGATTTCATCAACCTTGAAATTAATTCCAAGGTGTTTAGAAAAATAAAAAATGCTCTAACATGACATCACAATCTCCTTATGCAAAAGCTTCATGTTTTAAAGCCTTTTTAGGCTTTTTTACTGCATGAAAGCTATAGACAAAATGAGTATGTGTATAAACACAATGAAAGCCTAATAAAACTGCAAATATGAATTCAGATGAAGGCATGAGGATACAACTTCACATAAAATTTATTTCATTCAGTAGATGTTGAATATACTGTATTTATGTCAATTTATCCAAAATTATATATAAATTACATCACAAAGTTAATGCAGTTGAATAGAAACCCAGTTCATTGTATTACTAGCATGAAAAGTAGACACTAAAAGATTAATTTCCAAATTGTTTTCATTCTCTTGAATGTCCGTTCCAATTGTTCTCTAGTCCTCCACCTCTTAATCAAAATTATAAATCATTATTTAACTTACTAAATATGCGGTATCTGTATTCCAATTCATTTTCACGTCAGCTATATTTTTAACATAGGTGAATGACAACACAAATAAGAAGAGAGAGGCTATTTTCCACAATATCTATATGAATGAAGCATACTGTACAATATAGATACACAGTGGGGTCCAAAGTTAGTGTAAATATACACACATACATACCTAATAAATATATGCACATATATGCGTATGTGTATATTAGGCATATGAGAGTTAGCATTCCTCAGAAGTCCATGGAATCTATCAAGCCAGAGACTCTGCTGAACCCCTTGAGCACTGAGACCCTAGAAAGACCACACTTCAGCAGTAACCGATTATTCTAATCCTAGAGGAAACAATACACTTGACCCCTTTCTGTACAAGTCTAACAACATCATGATGAGATAAAATTGATCCAGCGGTAAAATACCTACCTGCCAAAATAAAACTCAGTAATTTTTAAAGGAAACAAAGGGAGTCTTTAACCAAAAAAAATTGTAATGTCCAGTGTTCCTTAAAAAATTACTAGACATTTTCTACACGTATCCTCAGTGATGGCCCCCAGTGATCTCTACCTTCTGATACTCATCCCACTGTGTAATCACCTCCCATTGAGTGTGGGCTCAGTTGGGCTTGGTGACTTGTTTTTAATAAATAGAATAAGGCAGAAGTAATGGGATGTCACACTTGAAATTAGGTTATAAAATATTGTGACTTCCATCTTGGGTTCTCCTCCTCACCCGCTCTCACTCTCTGAGATCACTAGCTCTCACAGCATCCAGCAATCATATCATGTTAGTAGATGCAGAGGGCCATGTAGCAAGTAACCAAAGTGCTTGCTAACAGCCAAATGAGTGAACTTGGAAGTACATCTTCAGTCTCTTTAGATGACTGCAGCACAACTTGACTGCAGCACAACTTGACTGCAACCACATGAGACATCTTAAGCCACAGCAATCCAGCCAAACCACACCCAGATTTCTGACCCTCAGACACTGTATAAGATAGTAAGTAATCATTGCTTTAAACTGCTAAGTTTTAGGATAATTTTTATGCACCAACAGACAATTAATATGACATAAAGAAAACAAGAATTTATGGCCCATAACTAGGAGAAATCAGTTCATAGAAAAAGATACAAAGATAACACAGATTTTGAAATTAGTAAACAAATATTTTTAAATAACTATTGTAAATGCATATAGCATGTGGGATCTATAGATATAATGAGAAAATAAAGTGGTTAATGAGAGAAGAGAAAGAATTTCAGCAAAAAATAAAAACTATAAATAAAAAGAAACTGGCTCACCACTCTTGTGTATGTGTGTGTGTATAGTGTGGAGAGGCAGGGAAAGAAAAAAATGATTAATATATGCTAATTATGCCTTTATCTAGATTGTAAACTTTTAGCAATTTCTTTACATTTGCCTTTAAACTTTTTAATAATTTTTATAATTCTTACATGATTAGTATGCATTTTAAAAATAGTTATTTTCACAATTTTGTTCTAATATCTCCTCAGTACACCAAGACTCCAAGATGATAGTTTTTGAATGTTGCAAAAATAGTACTGGGAAATCTCCAAAAATTTTCACTATGGAAAAGCTTATATAATTCCTTATTGTTTAATGAAATGAAATAGGTTTTTTAAGTATCAAAAATTGTAGCATATACTTAACTGAGTGAAAACCAGAGAACATATTTCAGATAAAGCTGGAATATATTTTAGTCATTTATAGCCACCATATTTTATGAATTCATAGGTTTTACCTTGTATTAAGTTATAAGACTTACATCTACAACGAATATCTATGTAACAGTGATTAGAAATTCATTTGCAAGATATTCAGGGATACCATTAAAAGAAAGAATTATGTTCTGCATTTCTTGGCAGGCAGGGCAAGCTCAGGCAAAACTGTGGAGGAGTCAGTTGATCTTTCCTGAACACAACCCTTCTTTCATACTCATTCACTGAAACTACCTCCCACATATTCATAGACTTTTCCATTGAATGATTAAGATTAAGATGTTCATTTGTATATAACCCCCAAATATGCATTTGTAATATCATCACAGAAGACTGTGTTATGATATGTTGTAGAATAATGAACATAAGAGTCTGGATGTCTTTATAAATATTTTCACAATGTTAGGATATAGAGTGATTAATATGATTTCTTCATTGCAAGTACAATTTACATAATAATCTGATGAATTTCCTAAGAGGAAAATCAATGGCAGAGAACTCATTGATACAAGCTCTGGATTGCAAGTTATAGAAAACACACCCAACGAAGCAGGAGGGCCATATTGCCCCTTCATTCCTATAAGCTGCCTTCCTGAGTTATCTCTTGTCTACATCTTCCTGCCCCCTACGTAAGATCCAAGGAAAGGTCATCTATTTTCAAGAAGTGTAATACATATCATTATCTCTATGCAACATTCCTCGAAAATCATATTTCTGTGCCCTTTTAATTTCTCAAAAAATGAAAAAACGAAAACAAAACACTGCTTCACTTTTATCAGAAACTTTCACACTTTAAAATTTTATTCTATGAACAATAGTAGAAATGAAAAATGGGACAGAAATGATAGAAAAAACCTAACTCTAGTTCTGAAAACTTATATTGTCATAATTATGCAATTCCAAAATCAGTATTATGGTTACTTGCTGTTGCATTTTTTATGAATGTAATCATTTTAGTAAATTAAAATAATCTAAGTCAACAGATCACAGGATATGTCCAAATAAATGAAGTGTTCTGGAATATAGCATTACTGTGCCCACAGTATAACTGATGATAAAGATAAAGAAAGACAAAGAAAAGTGAGAAGAGCAGTGGATTTATCTCTTTGGTAACAATTGCCAGAAACAATAACTTGTTGATAGATGAGAGATTTTCTCCCAATTGCTACATTTATCCTTGGGAATTTTGACAGTGAAAATCAGATCGTTTCATTGGCTTTACAAGCTGGTCTAACATGCAATATATACTCAATCAACTTCATTATTAAAGTTGGACATTATAGAGTAGCAGAAAGATCATTAGCTTCAGAATTACAATTCAGCTCTTTGTTTACACTAGACCTTCAAATTTACTGAATTATAATTTTACCTTCTATAAAATATGAATAATACAGAGTCCTCAGTTGTCTGCTGTAAAATGTTTGTACAATGCTTAACCCTGTGCTTAGTACAGGACTAGAAAGTTCTTAGCGAATAATCCAATATTATCATTGTTGTTGTCTTGGTGACTATGTAGTCATTTCTCATTATTCACAGTAGTATATTCTATAAAGTAACCACGAACAATAAATTAGTGAATACTAATTACTACTCCAAGGGAAAATAGTGAGTTAGGTTCCTTTGTGCCACTGTTCACATTAACATTAGTGAAAATGCCATTTGCATTAAAAAGATTCATTTGCCAATGTCCTTGAAATATAAGCCATTATTAACAGTGTTGAAATCCTGCTCTTCCATATAACTCTTTTCCTGTATAACCTGCAGCAGGTAAAATCTAACCCCATTATTAATGGATTTCATATTGTCAAATTTGCCTACTCACTAAATTTAAGCATAACCCCCAAATCCATGATCTCAGTGCTTTCACAGTCATTTGAGGACATGTGAAAAGTGGCAACAGACTTGTGTCACCTAATGGGCAAGTTCCCAGCTGAGCTTGAACAAGGTAACCCTCTGCCATCTTGTTTCAGTTCCCATACTTTAAATAACCGTCTATCCTTGTCATGGTCCATTTAGTGTCATCTTTTTGGCATTTTGTGCTTTTTGCTTGTGACTTCAACGTTTAAGATGGCTTCCAGGCATAGGGCTGAAGTGCTGCCTGGTGTTCCTGAGTACAAGAAGACTCTGAAGTGCCTCATGAAGAAAATATGTGTGTTAGGTTCACCCCTTTGTAGGCTTCAGGCTGTTCTAGGCAAGTACTTTATCTGGTCCAATCAGGAACCAGCGAAAACAACACAGGTTTGTTTGGCAATTTATAACACATTGGGAAAATCTGAGTTCATTCAATCTTCTTTTAAAAATCTAAAGTGAATGTTGTTTTCTTCATTTTACAGAGGAAGAAAATGAGAATTTGAACTGATATGTTTCATAGTGATATTAATAACATTCTTTGGATAAAGGATTTTCTGATGAGAAAAGGAAGAAAATCAGGAATGCCTTCACAACACAATTTTTACCTGTAACCAGGCAAGATTTCAAATTTTAGATATTAGAGGTGTGTTAGATTGTAAGAGATCTTGGTAATCATCATGTTCAACTTCCTGCCCCAGTCAAGATTCTGTTTCTACATCTTCATTGATAGATGCTTCCAGTGTTACTTGAATATCTAGGCTAAGAAGAAACATTTTTTATCAAAAGAAAATTCATTCAATTTTAAATCACTTACATATTCATAAAGCTATTTAAAGAGTAAACTGAAAAATGTTAATGCAAGCCATTCATCCCATTTTAATTTTTAGAGAAAACATGGCCTTGTTATTTCTTTTCACCTGACCTTTCTTCCCGTCATATGGTAGAAACTTCCAAATGCATTTCTAGTTCACTCCCAGACTATATTAGTCACTAGAAATAAAAGTGGAACAGAAGTTAATAACTTTGATACATTTAGAAAATGTAGTTTAAAAATCTTAATAATTGTAACTACAACTAAATCTATATTAAGTTTCAGCAATAAGTCAGAAGATTCGTCGAAGTCTTTTATTCATAGAAACAATTTTAACAACATTCTTTTCACTTTTTCTGCAAAGATTTACCTATACTACAAGTCTGATATATGAATCAAAGTTGCATCTAGATAGATCTTTGAAAATAGTTGACTACACATAACAGAAAGGAAAGAAGAAAGGAAGGAAGGAGAGGAGGAAGGAAGGAAATATAGAAGTTATATTCTAAGTTGGAAGACTATATATTTTTAAAAGGACAGATAGTCATAATATGTAATGACCTTAATATATAAATACTTCTTCCATGTCAGTGAAAAGATAAAAAATAGTCAAAGATATGTGGCAAGTGGCCTCTAAGATGGCACCTAATATCCCACTTTCTGTTATTCATACCCGTATATGATTCTTTCCCCTTGAGTATGAACTCTACAAGATCACTCCCTTCTAATGAATAAAATGTATCAAAAGTGATAGATGTCACTTCCAAAATCAGATTAAAAATTCTGCCTTGAGCACACTCTCTTACTGTCTCTCTCACCCTTGAGGAAGCCAACTGCTGTGTCATGTGTACCTCTATGGCGATACACAGCAAATGACTGAGGCCTGACAACAGCCACATGAGGGGGCTTGGGAGCAGATTTCCTCCCCCAACAGTTGAATCTTCAGATTAGACAGTATCCTTCATGAAAACTTGACTGAAACCTCATGAGAAATCCTGAGCTAAAGCACCCAGATAAGCTGCACCCAGAATTTTGACCCACAGAAACTGAGAGGTAATAAACGTTTAAGTTGGTGAATTTGGGGATAATTTGTTACACAGCAGTAGGTAAGTATTACAGAATTATAATTATAATTAACACTACTGTACAGTTGATAAACATCAAAGAGGTGATTTACGGAAAAAACTGTTACCCAAGATTTATAAAAATATCTTTAACACCATTAGGAATTTGATAAATAAAAATTGAAACAGTAATGACCACCTTTACAGCTCAAATTGAAATATAGAATAATTTAAAATTTTTATTTACTGAGTTTCCAAAAGAAATAGTGTTTGTGTTCATGTTTGTTTTGAAGTTTTCGAGATTTAAAAATTGAAAATGTTGATTTATTGAATGTCTAAAGGGAAGAGAACACAATACACACAAACATGTGTCCTCCCCCCTTGAGACACACATACATTTGTGTGTATCTGCATATTTGTGTTGAGGATTGATTGGGCCTTGCAATAGAAATGCACTATGTCTCATAAAAATAACTCAGAAATGTTTCAAGTTGTTCTCATTATACTGTACACTACTTTAGGTCCTGTCTGTTTCTTGTGGCACCCAGGATTCAAAAATTAAAAGATTTGAGTTCAAGCTTCATCACTATCATGAAGTTTATGAGCTTATATATAATTTTTCTTCCATAGCCTTAGCTCCTTTTCTCTATAAAGTGAACATACTACTCATAACTTTCTGTACAAGATACTAAAAATTATTGAGATGATGTATGTGAAAAATGCATTGTAAATAGCAAAACAGCATTGTCAGTAGCTCATTGTAAATGAGCAAAGTGATATGTACTTATAAAGTGTTGTCGAATTGTAAGGTCTCATGCCCCAAAGTATTTGTGGCTCTAGGGTAAAACTATAACCAGTGAAGGTAAACAGCCTGGTTTTACCCTCCACTGAGTTCTAAAACTAGTCAATTACAGCTCTTGTTTCTAATTTTGAGTGAGCAGAGAACCCTGAAATTCATTAAAGCTTAAAGGCATGCGGCCAAAGAATCCTATTTCTACACAACAAGCCTCATCCTATATGGTTCATCCTTCAGATTTATCCTAAAGATAAATATACGTATTTCAGTAAATTACAATTTTTAAAGAGTAGTCATATATTTGATCTTCACCAAAACTCTGTTAAAGGCAAGCGTTATTGTTTTTGTTTGACAAGTGAAGCAATTAAGGGAATAAGTGAGTTCTCTAACGTTACTTTCCCAATAAAACAGCTGGAACTCAAGAATTATGAATTCTAGGTCAGTATTCTTTGCTGTGTGTGTGTTTGTTTGTTTGTTTGTTTTTTGGCAACAGTACTTATAATTTTGAAAAATTGAAGGTAACTCTATGTCCAAAAATCAGGGTGTTGGGTAAATCATGGTACATCAATAAAGTAGTATATTGCATAGCTATCCAAAGTGATAACAAAGAAAGACACAGGCAATTGCAGGTTAGGTACTTTTGCATGTATTTAATGATAATTGTAAGTATTTCTCCAGGAAAACAGGTGCAGGTCAAAAGGAATATGAGATCTAAAATAAAATGCTACTATAACATTTTTACTTTTTTATTTTTATAACTTTAATTATTATAACTTTAATATTTATACCCATAACTTTCCAAATTAGATGTTTTTCCAAAAATGCCTATTCTTGGCTCACTTTAAACTTTAGTAAACCATCTATCTATTCCACCTGTGCTTTGGCATTTAGCATTTAGAGAGAAAATACTTTGCAAAAGAAACTTTGCAAGAAATATTTCTCCGAAACAGCACAGTTCCCAGTAAAATGATCTGAAATTAGTCTTCTGAGAAAACATGTATGGAAATATCACATTAGAGGGGAAATGTTCTTTTTATGGTTAATCATGGTTTCAATAGCTGAACTCAATGCAGATTTCAATGAAGAAATTGAAAACCTTGTTCTTAAACATCTATTATTTTTTATTTCACCATGGACCCTTCTTAATGGGTCTATATTTTTTCTACAAAAGTTATTCTATTCACGGGTAGATGTATTTCTGAATATGTTTAATCAGGGGATATCTTTTCTTCTTTCCATCTTTGTCATCCTTTCCACTGTGAGTGGCATTTCCCTGCCTAAAATTTCAAAGTTGACAGTATAAATAGCTATTAACCTTAAAATGGGGTTGACTGGTGCAACAGAATTCTAATCTAAAAGAAAGAAAGAAGAAAGAGAGAGAGAAAGAAGGAAAGAAAGAAAGAAAGAGAAAGAAAGAAAGAAAGAAAGAAAGAAAGAAAGAAAGAAAGAAAGAAAGAAAGAAAGAAAGAGAGAAAGA
>NW_012107709.1:1650151-1730452 GCF_000951045.1 Mandrillus leucophaeus | reverse complement strand
AAGGAAGGAAGGAAGGAAGGAAGGAAGGAAGGAAGGAAGGAAGGAAACAGAACAAAAGGCAAGCTTTTGGATGAGTGAAGAGGGATTCCATCTGCAGTCTATCTTTGAGATGTTCATTTCATTGTATTGCCTTGGCTTTTAAAACATCTACATGGATAGTGATAAGCAAACATAAGGAAAAACAAATCGTAGACAGTTTCATGTGCCCTTGACATAGACATTACTTGATTTTGCAGCTCACATAATAGCTGATAGAAGAGAACATTTTTTTAATTAAAATTTAAAAAATGAAGTAAGTCCTTTAAAAAATTCTGAATATAAACTGTTCACCCGATTTTAAAAGTTCATTTACCTTCAGTTGACGATGTAGAAAAGGACAGATAATTGCCGCTGTCTATGTCAACCTTCTAAAGAGCTTTCCCAAATCAAAAAGCATTCAGAAATTTTATTCGGCCTGTAAAATTTTCCTTAACTGCACTCACACTTATTAAAACCACTCCCTGAGCATTTTCACCCGCTCTTACAGCCCTCTATATCATTAAGTAAAAGCCTAGCAACCATTTCCCTGCAAAGATAATATTTTTTTTTCTCACCAACAAAAATTTTCATCAAAATCAAAATGAAGGACAGTGGAAAGCTGTCTAACAGAATGCTAAATTTCCTTCAGGGCTATATCAAGATGATATTAAAATAGCCACCCATGGTAATATTATCTTCATTTTTCACTGTATATGCCACGTAACTGATTTTTGTACAGATTTTGGCAGAGATGATAATTTGCTTTGGTGTCATGTCGGTATAGTGCACGTTTAATATCAGATTTTTTCAAAGTTCTGTTTTACCACTGCTATGCTTTGTCCATGAGGTCTAAAGCTTATTTTTCATGTTTAAGCCATAGAGAGAACATACTAGGAAGAAGTCATAAATAAATAACTAAAGAAACAAATAGTTTCCCATATTGCTTGATATGCTTTCATCTCCATCCTGACATCCCACACTGACGAGAAAGTTTCTGCAGTGGTAGGCTTTGTCTGTAGGGTTAGTTGCTCTTTATTTTGTATTTGTTATGCTGGGGGGAGGGGTTCTCATCCTGGGAATTTCATGTATTTTTCCCTTCTGGCAATACTAATAGACTGAAGCTGACAAACATCTATTGTTAAAATCAGAAGTTGCAGACTTCAATTCAGTGCCAGGAGTTATTCGGAAAGACATTTCTTTCCTAATAATGGTACCCTCATTTGTATTTCCCACATCAATTTGGTAATTAAATGAAGCCAGGAAATTCTGGAATTCCTCGTACTGCAAATTATAAACTTTAAAAACAACCAGGACACATCCCAGTGGCCTCAAAACTGCCCTGGGTTCAGTTGTCACTGTGTACAGTTTTATCCTCCAATATTCGCTGCCAAGTAGACTCCTGCTGAGGCTTGACGGAGTCCTCTGGGTATCTGTGTGAGCAGCAACACTTAAAATTCACACTCTGTACTCCTCAGCATTGGCCATTGCTGGAGACTGTTTTCAGACCAGAGAATGCAGCACACTAGAACAATAGAACATTTTCTCCTCCATCTGAACTGAAAATGAAATCTGAAAGGAACTTTGTTTCTCATTTTCCAGTGAGATTTTATAACCAGGCCATTTCTAAGACTTCTTAGCAATGTCTTTAATTGGAGGCAAAACTCTGACAACAAAGCCAAACTTTTGAGGTGCTGTTGAGAAACAGAGCCACAAACCATTCCAGTGCAGTGTCTTGGGTAATTTATGAGATGAGGGTGGTGATAGTGGGAATGATGGTGATAATGTCAGTCAAAGTATTTATTGATTTTTTTTTTTTTTCTGGAGATAGCAGTTAAGCAAAGTGAGCAGCTCCATTTAACATATGATCAGAATTCCCTCTATAAATGATTTTCAGGGAGAATCAACACATTCTATGCTTTTTTTTTTTTTTTTTGTAAGACAGTCTATTTTGAAGTAGAAAGTTTCCTTAGGTACTTTCTATAATAGCAGTGTAGCATCTTCCAAAATAATTTCTAGATCTAATACCATACAGGAAGCACAGTCAGAGACAGTTGAGAATGCAGTGTCCAGCATTTTCTAAAGATGATAAGCAAAAGGCCTGTGGCAACCTTGGTGGAAAAGTTCATTGAATAAATTTCCATTTGAAAGGCAGTTGTGAATATGGTAGATCCATAGAGTTACCTTACATTGTAATTACAATGTAAAAGTCAAGAGATCGTTTAACAAAACAAACAAATAAAACAAATAAGCCTTACCTCCACTCTCAAAAATAGAAGCATGCATTTTGGAGACTCTATTGCTTATCCGGAGATCAACAAAAATTATAATTCTTCAGCCTAATTTTGTCCTCACCCGAGTCCATAGCAATTTTTTATATGTAACAGCAAAAATTATAATTCTTCAGCTTAATTTTGTCCTCACCCGAGTCCATAGCAATTTTTTATATGTAAACTGTAGCTTTTATTAACACTTCCTGGGGACGAGAAGAGTTCGTAAGTTGTTCTTTAAGGTGTTCTGAGGGCCAGTGGCAGTCGTTTGGGCTTTGGACCAAGTACAGGTTTGCAGAGTAACCTACGCTACTCCTGCATACTCAGGAGCTGCCTAAACGCTTTCTCCTACCTGCAGGATAAACGTCACATTGCAAGACCATCGGCAGGCTCCTTCCTTAGAGTCCAGCTGTTGAGTGGGCTCTTCCTGGTAGCAGCATGGAACAGGACGCAGGCGATGCCAGAGATGATTAAAGAAAGGAAGTACCAAGAGAAGAAATACACAACAGCTGGAAAATGTGCAAGAGGCCTTTAGAGACGGTGTGCAAGTCTTTTGAGAAGGTATCTTAATAAAAAACACATAGCTGAGCTTGGAACCCTAAAAGGAATAAAAGAATAAAAGACCATGACAACAATTTAAACTCCCTTTCGAGAACTATGTCAAAAAGGCCCATAAGAAAATAGGAGATATTTGAAGAGAAGATGTTTGTGGGTTGTTTTTTTTTTTTCCCCCTACTTTCAAGGCCTCCTACAACTTTAAACTTAATGTTTTCACACTATTATGAAAGTGCCTAATTGCTTCCCTTCAGCAAGAGAGAAGCCTGGTGCCTTTAGAATGTGAAAGTGGGAGGCCCCCAAGAACTTCAGATGAAGGGACTGGTGAAGAGTCACATAATATACACCTACGTACATAGAACATGAGATATGCAGTGTGACCTCATCAACAGAGCCCCTACTGAGAAGTCAGACCAATGCATCTACACACCTCCGCCTGGGGCTGGCATCCTGCAGAGATATGAACAAGAGAAAGAGAAAACAGAACAAAAACAAAACAACCTTAAAACTCTTTAAAATAACTCTGGTTCACTTTTTAAATTGTATTCATTTATTCTTTCTTTCTTTTGCTAAAAAGTTGTCCTCAACATTTGCCAAGCGTGATATGTTTCTCAACTTAGTTTTGCCACATGACTGAGGTCTTTAGTATCGCTTAATGGGCTGGCAGATCATACGGATAGTCAACTCAACTAACTGTAGCCAAAGGTAGACACATCAGGACATCTAATGTTCACAGTGGGGTTGAATGTAATCTGGTTTCTAACCTGTAGGTGCAAACATTAGGAGTTTCTGAGCAAAATCTCCTCCTAGTTGAATGGTTTAATCTCCTGTCATAGGAACCTCAAATATCACTGTCTATGTCCGAATACTTTTCTCTGCCTGACACTCTCTTTCTGTCTCATCTAAAATTTCATCAGTGGAAAGTGTGACATTAGCTGTTGTGTAACTTAGCACATCTACTTGGCTGAGAGTTAATTTGGATACCATAGTAATTGTTGGTTGAGGTATGACTAAGGCCTGGACAGTTTTGATTTCTAGATCAAGTAATCGACCCCGTATGCAGCTGTTTGCAGACTTGCCCCAGCCAGGCAGAGGGGTGGAAATGCAAATCTTCTCAATCAGAAAAGTTTAGTGTGATTACTCAAAAGAAGGAAAACTAAGAATAGGTTCTGCAATCCAGGTGGCATCCTACAAGTTACATACTCTTCACCATGTTTTTAATACACATGATAAAAATAGCTTTTCTTTTATTCCTTTAATAAGCCAGATTGATTCAGGGACTTAGAATGTCTCTCAATTGTATGTCAGAAGTCCCACTTGTTAAATTTTGCTCAAAACCAAAACATCTGGGACATCCAAATGTTGAAATATTATCTACTATGGAGTTGAAACTCTAGAAAAGTATTGCTTCAATCTGTCCCTTGTTTCTGTGTACTCATTTTTCATTAAAAGGGATAGCAAGTGCCCTGAGCTAAACATTATAGACGGGCAGTTTTTCAATTCCTGGACACAAAGCCACAATATAAGATAGTGATAAACAGAAGGACAAATAAAGAGGGATTGGGCAATACTATGCTATGTTGCTTTTTCTTTAATAATGGAGTGGCAAAGGTAGGTATGCAGAGTATAATCTAGCTGGTCTCCAAAAGGAAGAAAGATGGCCTGTGAGAATGACCTATGGAGTGGGAAATCTAGCCCTAGCTTTAATTTCTTGTGTGTATATGACTCTTTATATGCAATGAATTTTTATTTTAGCCATTGATACGGTTTGGCTGTGTCTCCACCCAAATCTCATCTTGAATTTTAGTTCTCATAATCCCCACATGTCATAGGAGGGACACAGTAGGAGGTAATTGAATCATGGGAACGGTTGCCTTCATGCTGTTTTTGTGACAGTGAGTTCTCACAAGATCAGATAGTTTTATAAGGGGTTTCTTCCCCTTCACTCTCATTCTTCTCCTTCCTGCTGCCATGTGAAGAAGGATATGTTTACTTCCCCTTCCACCATGATTATAAGTTTCCTGAGGCCTCCCCAGCCCTATGGAACTGTAAGTCAATTAACCCTCTTTCTTTTATAAATTCCCAGTCTCAGGTATGTCTTCATTAGCAGTGTGAGAACAGACTAATACAGCCATTATCTCACCTTCAGTTTTGAATCTAATGTAATTTCTGCCTACTGGTGGTAGGAAGTACCAGCACTCCAGAACATTTTGTGACATGAATAAAAGCAGAGATTTCCCTAACCACTTCAACTCACTAAACCTGAAAGTTTCAAACACCCCAGCCCACCAACACATAATCTAGAAGCCATGCTCCTCAAATATAATAAAACTGAACAGGTGGGGTTAAAAACTTAACTCTTTAAGCCTGGGCTTTCAATGTTTTCTTACTGTTTTCAACTGTTTCAGTGTTTAAGTTAGCCTTAACCTGAAACAGTCAAGTCAAATCCAAATTATTGATTTAAAAAAAAATATAACAGTAGAATGGAAAAATCTCAAGAGTGGCAATTCTAGTTTGGGGAAGGAGAAAGGAAAGCACTTTCCATTTGAAGACATAAAGAATCATAAGCAAAGATCTAAAAATCCTGCAGTAAAGATATCACTTACATATACTGGCATATATTACCCATAAAATTAGTCATGTGTTATTATGCAAAATGCTGTGTTCTTTCTGAGAAGATTCTTCAGTAAGCTTGATGAAGAATATTAAATATGAATATAAGGAAAAAATCATTTGACATTGTTGAAAAGTAATTAAAAATATATTTCACCATATGTTTCTCTGTCGTTAGTTCACTTCAGAAAAACAAATTCCTAACACATTTATTATTCCCCATCATTTTTAAAAAAGACCTAATGTTCACATATGGCACTAAAGCCATGTAGATAAAATGAATCAGCTCTGAAAAGAATTTCAAGAAATTTATTTGTCTGAATTCAAAGAATTATATGAAATGACTTAATGTGGAAATTCTTTCCCCTTTTATAAGAAAATTGTTGGTAAGTTTCATTTCCACATATGGCTTATTCAGACTATACTGGTTGAAGGCCATGGTTAATGGACTGAATTTGGGCCTCCTCAAAATTCAAAATTACTAATACTCAATGTGATAGTACATGGAGGTGGGCCTTGGGTAGGTGATTAGTGCTATGATTAGTGCTAAATGAGGTCATGTTGGTGGGTCCCCATGATGGGGTTTGCGTCCTTAAAAGAAAAGAAAGACACTAAAGCTCCCTTTCTCTCTGCCATGTGAGAATATAATGAGAAGTCAACAGTCTGCAACCCAGAAAAGAGTCCTCACCAAGAACCCGACTCTGCTGGTACCCTGATCTGAGACTTCTCTTTTCCAGAACTGTAAGAAATAAATGTCTGTTGCTGAAGCCGCCAGTCTATGGTCATTTGTTACAGCAGCCCGAGCTGGCTAAGATAGTCATTTAGAAGGCGCACAGTCTATACTACGCATTTAATGATGTCAGTATGAGCGTTTTCCATTTAATTAAAAATGGTTCATCAAACACAGAGTTTTCACTTAAAATCCTGGATAGTGCCTTTACGGAGATGCTCATTTTAGATTATTCAACATGATTTTTTAATTCATGGAAAATATTCAAAAAAAGTATACTTCTTTAGGTAACAATGAAGCTTCAAATTCACAGAATATAATGTTAGCCAGATAAATCACTTAATCAGAGAAAATATGAAATAAGGGATTGTTTTACAAATAATAACATAATACAAAACTTTTTTTTTTCTTTGAGATGGAGTCTTGCACTGTCGCCTGGGCTAAAGTGCAGTAGTGTGATCTCAGCTCACTGCAACCTCCACCTCCCGGGTTCAAGCTATTTTCCTACCTCAGCCTCCTAAAAGCTTTCTTTTTAAAATAATTTTCAACTTTTATTTAACAATTTCAACTTGGGGTACATTTGCAGGTTTGTTATCCGAGTATATTGCATGTTGCTGAGATTTGGAGTACAGATCCTGTCACCCGGGTAGTAAGCATAATTCCCAATGGGCTGTTTTTCAACCCACACCATCCTCCCTCCCTTCTCCCTATAGTAGTCACCAGTGTCTATTATTCTCATCTGTATATCCATGTGTACTCAGTGTTTAGCTCCCACTTATAAGTGAGGACATGCAGTATTTGGTTTTCTGTTCCAGACTTAGTTTGCTTAGGATAACGGCCTCCAGCTACATCCTTGTTGCCACATAGAACACGACTTTGTTCTTTTTTATGGCTGCATGATATTCCATGATATATATGTGTACCACATTTTCTTGATCCAATCTACAGTTGATGGGCACCCAAATTGATTCCATGTCTTTACTATTATGAATAGCACAGCAATGAACATATGATTGCATGTGTCTTTTTGGTAGAATGATTTATTTTCTTTTGGGTATAGACCTAGAAAGGGGATTGCTGGATTTAATAGTAGCTCTGTTTTAAGTTCTTTGAGAAATCTCCAAACTGCTTTCCACAGTGGTTGAACTAATTTACATTCTCACCAGCAGTGTATAAGCCTTCCCTTTTCTCAATAACCTCAGCAACATTTGCTATGCTTTTACTTTTTAATAATAGCCATTCTGACTGCTGTGAGGTGGTATCTCGTTGTGGTTTTGATTTGCATTTCTCTGATGATTAGTGATGATAAGCATTTTTTATATGTTTGTTGGTCATTTTGCATGTCGTCTTTTGAGAAGTGCCTGTTCATGTCCTTTGCCCATTTTAAAGCTTTCTGAATGGATGTAACATCTCCCATATTGTAAGGACCAATACTTCATAATTAGAGAGCCTGTGCCATATTCTTTGGATGGCATTTTGGCTTTCACATTGCTGTGGCTTTAATGGACCCTTGTCCAACTTGTCTTCTGTTCCTCAGATTCATTCCTGGAATTAGGTTCCAAGAAGATAGAGTCCAAATTCTAATCCTGCTGTATTCTGATCTGGATCAATAAATATGGCAGAGAAGGGAAAATATCTTTTATTGAAACATGGGCAGAATGACCACTTCCCTCAAAAAGTACATACAAATAAATAATTAAAAAATATATATATAATATATATATAATATATATATATATTTAGTAAATTAGTAAAAACCCTAATACAGATAATACTGTTTTGGATATAAAATACTAAGGCATAAAATCAGGTTGATACTATCCTTTATTACCACAAAATTTTTTTTTTTGTAAATTACAAAAATTAAAAAAAGACAGTAACTCTATATCTTTCTCTTTAAAGGTTCTTCTTTTTGGACTCTTATTTTCCCAGGTTCTAAAGAAGAAAATTACATAGGTGGTACCATTGTGCAAAGAATAAGACCCTGGTCCTCCTAGTGGATTCTAGCTCACAGATTGGCACATAGTTTGGGATGGAGTTCAGCATTGCTTATCCCCTCACCAGAGAATTTTTTTTTTATGTTTTGTTTTGTTTTCTGTTTTGTTTTTTTTTTTTTCAATACACAACTCTGTAACGGTGTTGGAAGAATGGACAGATGGATAGATGTATAGATGATAAACAGATATAGATGGGTATATAGGTGGATGGATATATATTATGTGTCTTTTAAGGCAGGAAGTTTTCAAGAAAGAAATACAAAAGAGAAAAAGGTTGTTGTACAATTTTTTTTCATAGAAAACACAATGCCAAATGATGATGTCCTTTCTAGAAGTCAGAGCATCAACAATAAACCTTAATTATCCATGTAGGGATCCATGTCGCCATTTCCCCAATTGCCCTGACTTACATTTTCTTTCACTCTCAACATCAGCAAGATGGCTGGGAATAAAGCTAGAGAAATAAATGACTAACTGATTCTGCTTCCGGATGTATCTGAAATCGAACCCCTTCTTATTACTTCCACCATTAATCACACTAATCCAAACCACCAAGGCCACTTCCTTTCAGTACTGCAGAAGGCTTTTTTTTTTTTTTTTTTGTCTCCTTTGGTATTTCACTACATTTTACACTCAATCTAACAGTCAAATTATCCATTTAAAACACAAAATATATTGTCAGTCCTTGGTCAACGCCCCTGTGTCCCCCAATGGTCTTCTACAACATCTAGAATAAAGCCTAAACTTTTTTATTGTGGCTTCTCAGGCCCACCATGGTCTGGCTACTTGGTACATCCCCATATCATACAGGTATTACCTCTTCCTTGTTCTCTCTGTCCCAGACACACTGGCCTATTGGCTGTGTCTGTTATATAATCAGCACAATGCAGGGCCTTTTCACATTGCCTGAGGTGCTTTCCTTTCCCTGATGTAGTGTTTGTCCAGACCCTTTCTCATTCTACTCTCTGACTCCACTCAGGTCTCTGCGCAAACGTCACTTCCTCACAACACCTTCTTTGGTCCGTCTATCTAAAATAGACACCCCCACTCTTCCCTGCTTTATTTTTTACAGAATATGTATTATATTATATTATCTGGGTTTTTTTTAATCTCCTACAATTTAAAATGATTTTCATAAGTAAACAGAACCCTATCTGTCTTGTCTTACACACTTAGCAGCTACAAACATGACTTGTTCCTAAATTAATTATAATTATAATTAATTATAAATTATATAAATTAGTAATAAATTTGTAAATTAATGAATGAAAAGGACATTATATAAAATATAATTATAAGAACCTTTTATTAATTTCTGCAGAGCAGAATATATTATTCCCCCACTGAAAGAGGCAGTAGGCCCCAAGTAGATTATAAAATATAATGGATAAAGAAATGACAAAAGCCTATTTTCTAGAAAAAATAACCCAATTTTTCACTCATTTTATGGGATAGAGGTAAAGATAGGAATATGAATTTGAATATGTGTGGGAGCATTTCATTCCAATGAAAATTGTTTATCTCTTATGTAAGCTCCAGTTGATCTTTGTTTGCCAACTCAAGAAAAAAATTAAAATGAAGATAAAATTTTAAAAATATGGTGAAATAAAGGGACAGGGACTAACCAAGAAGTATAATTGAATTGATCCAACGATCTGAATAGAGTCAAAAAGAAATTATTTTTTCATTCAAGCCCTACTTATAATGAGCACTGTTGAAACATCCTTTCCTTACCATATTCATGTCTCACATATGAATTGAACTGCAAATATGTCCCCTGCATTAAAGTTTTCATTTTAGTCAGCTATGGGGAAGAGCCAGGTTTTTCCTCACGTCTCTGGATGATTTTAATAAAAACCAAATGAAAAATAATACTACTGAACATCCATTTTTCTCCAACCACGTCCAATTTATAGAAAATTCTATATTTTATCAAAAATATCACAAGAATCTGTCAGTTGGTATTCAACCCTTCTTCAGCATTCTATTATTGACTACTTCCTCTCTCTTTAACCCTGTACATTTAATAAAAAGTTTATTTCCTGAGTATGAAAATTGGATGTGATCTTAAAATGATACTGATCTAAAAAAAACAATTAATTTTGAAGTCAAAATGAAATACACAGTAATGTTTCTGACTGTATCCCTTAGCCTCTCTTTATTTCTGTATTAGTCAGGGTATTAATAGTCTATGCTGCGATATCAAATATCTCCAAAATTGCAGTGACTTGACGAAACAAGCATTTATATCGCGCGCATACGATTGTCAAAATGTATTGATGGATGGCTTCTCTCTCCCCAGTGTGGGACCAAGGTTGATGGAGGCTTCGTAATGTTAAAGATGCACATTCTCTACATATGGTCTTTGTGACCAAGGAAAAGAGAACTGAGTCATCATACCAGTTACTTTTTTTTTTTTTTTTGAGACAAAGTCTTACTCTGTCACCAGGCTACAGCCTCAACCTCCCAGATCCCAGTGATCCCCCCACCTCATTCTCCCAAGTAGCTGGTACCACAGGTGTGTGCCACCACACCCAGTTAATTTTTAAATTTTTTGTCAAGACAGGGTGTCACTATGTTGTCCAGGCTGGTCTTGAATTCCTGGAATCAAGTGACCCTCTTACCCTGGCCTCCAAAAGTGCTGGGATTACTGATATGAACCACAGTGCCTAATCCCAGTTTTTAATATATAAATAACTAGATATTTGTTTCCTCTGACTGCCAAAACAAATTACCACCCACTTGGTGACTTAATACAACAGAAATGTATACTCTCACAGTTTGGATTATTAGAAGTATAAAAAGAAGGTGTTGACAGGATTTTTTCCTTCTGGTGGGTTTGATGGGAAACTAGGTCTGTATCTTTCTTTTAGCCTCTTAGCCTCTGGTGGTTTGCCAATAATCCTTGGCTTTCTTTACTTGTAACTGAATAACTCCAAAGTCAGTCTCTGTCTTCACATGGCCTTTCCCCTCTGTTTGTTGGGATCTCAAATCCCCGTTCATTTTCTATTTATATATATATATATATATTTTTAATATTTCTATATAATATTCTTTTTTTCAACTTTTAAGTTCAGGGGTACATGAGCAGGATGGGCATGTTTGTTACGTAGGTAAATGTGTGCTATGCATTTACTGCACAGATCATCCCAGCATCCATTAGCTATCCTTCCTATTGATATCCCTCCTCCAACCTCCCCCCACCACAGGTGCCCAGTGTGTGTTGTTTTCCCCTGCATATGTCCATGTGTTCTCATCCTTCAGCTCTCACTTATAAGTGAGAACATGTGGTATTTGGTTTTCCCTTCATGTGTTAGTTTACAGAGGTCGATGGCTTCCAACTCCATCCACGTCCCTGCAAAGGAAATGACATTGTTCCTTTTTAAGTATTCTATGGTGTGTATGTACCACATTTTCTTTATCCATTCCATCACTGATAGGCATTTATGTTGATTCCATTACTTCACTATTGTAAATAGTGCTACAATGAACATACATATGCATGTATCTTTATAATAGAATGATTTATAGTCATTTGGGTATATACCCAGTAATGGGATTGCTGGGGCGAACTTTCATATTATATATTATACTATGTTATATGTTATATATGACCATATAAAAAAAATATATAAATTTATTATATATATAAATTATATATATTTTATATATATATTTTATATATATATATAAATCCAGGATTATCTCATCCTGAGATTCCTAACTCAATTACATCTACATAGGCCTTATTTTAAAATGAGGTCACATTCATAGATACACAATGAGGACTTGGAGATAGCTTCAGGGGACACTATTCAATTTATTACAGTGACACATATAGCTTCCACTTCCAGCTCATCAATCCCAAGTTAACTTCAAAGGAGGCAGAAGGTCTTTCCATGTGCCCAACAAAAATAGAAGAACTGAACACAATGAACACTATTAATCTCTTCAAAAACTACTAGTGCACAACTGAGAGAGCCTGGAGTAGTATTGGCTCAGTAGTGTCTCTGAAGCGTCTCAGAAGGGAGAGGTGAAAGATAAAAATTAGGAAAGAGACAAGGTTGGTTATAGTCAAAAACACAGTAATCATTATGAATACCTGTTTCATACATTGTTGTTAGAATAGTGCCTTTAATTTTGATATTTATGTTGATACAGTTCTAACAAAGTAGTTAAGAGAAATCAGTCTGGTCAAATTTTTTTTCACATTTTCTTATTATTTGCTGTAATGGATTGAATTGTATTCCCTGAAGTCTTCACCCTTGACGTGACTATACTTAGAGATAGAGCCTTTAAGGAGGTAATTAAGAATAAACAAGATTTTAAAGGTGGAGATCTAATCTAATAGGACTGGTGTCCTTGAGAAGCAGAAAAGACCTGAGAGCAGACTCCTTCTCTATGTGCACGTGTGCATGTACAAATCATGTGAAGACACAAGAAGAAAATGCCATCTGCAAGCCACGGAGAGAGGCCTCACCAGAAACCAATTCAGCTGAAACTCTGATCTTGGACTTCCAGTCACCAACATTGTAAGAAAATTA
Source organism: Mandrillus leucophaeus (assembly GCF_000951045.1). Taxonomy (NCBI): domain Eukaryota; kingdom Metazoa; phylum Chordata; class Mammalia; order Primates; family Cercopithecidae; genus Mandrillus; species Mandrillus leucophaeus. The sequence continues at coordinate 1,717,728 of NW_012107709.1, read as the reverse complement.
ATTTGTATTGCTCAAGTCACTCAGTCTGTGGTATTTAGTTATGGCAGCCCAAGCTAACTAATACAGGTACCCTTATATCACACACTGTATCTCCCCATAAAAATTTTAAAATCTAGCTTAGTTGAGGTTCTGTAATAAATCCTACAAGTTCCATATGTCTCAGCTTACTCAAATCTTACTCAAAGTGGTTATTTTTGCTTTGGGAAAAAATATGTATGTATGTGTAATGTGTATATACACACACACACACACACATATTTTTTCCCAAAGCATATATATCTATGACATTTTGTTTTAATAGGTTACTTTCAAAGATCCAATGCTTAAATTTAATTCTTATACACTTCGTTACTTGCAAGTGGGTTTCTGACAAATCTTATTTGCTCAACTTTATTGATGTATCATTGGAGTGCAATAAACTGCACTTTAAGTGTGCAGCATTTGGTCAGTATTGAATATAGATACATTATGAAACAATAGCCGCAATAAAGAAAACAAGCATTTCCATTATATCCCATAGTTTGTAACCATTTTTAATCCATTCATCCCTATAAATCCATCTGCAGGCAACCACTAATCTGCTTCTTGTCACTATAGATTAGTTTGCCTTTATATAAATTTAAGTAAAAATAATCATACACTATGTACTCTTTGTTGTCTAGCTTTCTTCCCTCAGTATCGTAAAAAGGCATACAGGAAACAGAAACGTATTACTCATTAAAAAAATAAATTTACCAAAATCACTCATGAGAAAGTCCAGATATCAGAATTATCAGAATACTTTGAACCAACTCTCTTAAACATGCTCAAACAGCTAAAGAGAAACATGGACAAGGAATCAAAGAAAATAGGAAAAAGATTTATGAACAAAATGAGAATATCAATGAAAATAAAGAAATTATTTTTAAAAAATAAGTAAATGAAAATTTTAGAGCTAAATAGCATAATTATTGAAATAAATACTCATTCAGGAGTTAAAAGTTAATTTGATGTCATCTCACAGCAGTTAAAATGCTTTTATCCAAAAGACAGGCAATAAAAAATGCTGGCAAAAATGTGGAGAAAAGGGAATGCTTATATGCTGTTGGTGGGAATGTAAATTGGTACAATCACTATGTTTTGAGGAACAGTTTGAAGGTTCCTCAAAAAACTAAAATAGAGCTACCGTATGATCCAACAATCCCACCACTAGCTATATATCCAAAAAAAGGAAATCTATACATCAAAAAGATATATGCATTCCTATATTTATTGCACCACTATTCACAATTGCCAACATATAAAGGCTACTTAAGTGTCCATCAATGGAAATGGATAAAGAAAATCTGACACATATACACAATGGAATATTATTCAGCCATAAAAGAATGAAATTCTGTCATTTGCAACAACATGGATGGAATTGGAGGAATTAAGTGAAATAAATCAGTCACAGACAGACAAATGTTACATGTTCTCACACCTCTGTAGGAGCTAAAAAAACAAATTTATGGAGATAGAGAGTAGAATGACAGTTGACAAAGACTGAGAAGGGTAGCAGGGTGGAGCAATAAAGTGGGAATGGTTAATGGGTACAAAAATACCATTAGATACAAGAAAGAAGCACCAGTATTCTGTACCACACTAGAGTGAGTATAGTCAATAATAATTTATCGTATATTTAGAAGTACCTAAATGATTAGAATTGGAATGTGCCTAACACAAAGGAATAATAAAGGCTTCAGGTGATAGAACCCAATTACCCTGATGTCATCATTATACATTGTATGTCTGTATCAAAACATTATATGTACCCAATAAATACATTCCACCATTCTGTTGTACATAATAGTTAACCATAAATTTTTTTTAAAAAATTGAAAAAACAAAGAAACAAAAAAAAATTGAAAAAACAAAGCTGGCAAAAGAACTTAAATTATAAATATTAAAGTGGAGATAAATAAATGATAGAAATATAGAAATGCAGTAAAGAGAATCAATGATACCAATTGTTAATTCTTTGAAAACATCAACAAAAATGACACAAACTTTTAGTTAGACTAACAAAGAATGAGAGAAAATGCAAATAAATACAATTAGTAATGAAAGTGTAGACTAAGTTTGTACAGGCCACAGGCAGTTCAGGACAGCATTGAATGCGGCCCAACACAAATTCATAAACTTTCTTAAAACATTATGAGATTTTTTGGTGACTTTTTTTTATCTCAGCAGCTATTGTTAGTATTAGTGTATTTCATATGTGGCATAAGAAAATTCTTCTTCTTCCAATGAGGCACAGGGAAGTCAAAAGATTGGACATCCCTAGTGTAGTAATTACTATAGATCTTACGGAAATAAAAGAGATTAAATGACAAGATTAAGAACAGTTGTTTACCAATAAATTAGATAAATAAATGACAAATTTCTAGAAACATACAAATCATTTTAACTAACTCAAGAATAGAAAATCTCAGTAGACTTGTAACAGTAAAGAGATGGAATCACTAATCAAAAACCTCCCAACAAGAGAAGTCCAGGACCAGATGGTATCCCTGGTGAATTCTGTCAAACTTTTAAAGAGGAATTAACCCAATGCTTGTCAAACATTTTCAAAAAATAGAAGAGTAAACACTTTCAAACTCATTCTGTAGACTAACATTTTCTTAATACCAAATCCACATAAAGACATCATAAAAAACAAAAATTATAAGCCAATATTTTACACTAATATTGCTTATGAATATAGATGCAAAATTCCTCAAAAATGAATCCAGTGGCATAGTAGAAGGATTAAACATATTGACCAACTTGGAATTTATCACAGAAATGCAAGAGTGGTTCATATATGAAAATTACATCACTAGAAAAATGGGGAAAATCCTCATAATCATCTCAATTGATGCAGAAAAATCTTTTGACAAAAATCAAACACAGTTTCATGATTAAAAAAAAAAAATCAGAAAAGTGAGAATAGTCATCTACAGGCTTAACCAAATCCTTACCAAATTTTTACAACTTTGTTTTGCAGAAAACGCCAATCTTCAAATTCATGTGTAATCGCAAGAACCCCCAAATAGCCAAAACAAACTTATGAAAGAAGAGCAAAGTTGGAGAACTCAAAGTTCCTAATTTCAAAACTTAGTGCAAACCACACAATCAAAACAGTGTGGTACTCATATAAGAATATACATATGAACTAATGTAATAGAATTGGAAGTATAGAAATAAAATCATATCTATACCAATTGATTTTTTATAAGGAATGAAATCCATTCAATGGGAATAGACTCCAACAGATTCTACTGGAATAACTAAGTTTCCACATGCAATAGAAAGAAGTTGGATCCCTACCTCACATCCTATAGAAAAGTCAACTCAAAATGGATTAACAGCCTAAATGTAAGAACTAAAATCATATAACTCTTCGAAGAAAACAGTAAACATAAGTGTTAATTACCCATGACTTGGAAATAGACTCTTAGATATGATATCAAAAGCATGAGCAACAAAAGAAAAATAGATAAATGAGATCAATTTAATTTTTAAAATAAAAATTTTGTGCATCAAAGAGCATTATCAAGAAAATGAGAAGACAACCTGCCAGACTGGAAAACTATTTGTTAATCATATATCTGAGAATGGTCTAGCGTCAAGAATATATGAAGTACTCCTACAACTCAACAAAAAAGAACCCAGTCAAAAATTGGGCAAATGACCAGAATAGATATTTCTCCAAAGACATGCAAATGGACACTAAACACATTAAAAAATGTTCAACATTATCAGACATTCAGGAAATGTAAATAAGTCAAAGCCACAATGCAATACCATTCCACACCTACTAGAATATAATCAAAATATCAGAAAATTGCAAGTGTTCACAAGAATGTGGATACATTGGAACACTTGTACATTGTGGGTTGGAATATAAAATTATTCAGTGCTGTGGAAAGCAGTTTGGCAGTTTTTTGAAAAGCTAAACATAGAAATACTGTATGACCCAGTAATTCTGCTCCTAGGTATATACCCAAAATAATTAAAAATACGGACTTAAACATTTGTGTGCCAAGGTGCATTGCAGCATCCTTCACAATAGGCCAAAGGTGGAAACAATCTAAGTATTTTATCAATGGATGAATGAGCCAGCAAAATGCGATGTATAAGTACAATGGAATACTATTCAGGCATAAAAAGTATAGAGTCTGTTACATGTTACAGCATGGATGAAACCTGAAAACATCATGCTGAGGGGAATAAATCATATGCAATGAGGAAAATATTGTATGATGCTGTTTATATAAAATGTCTAAAATAGAAAAATTTTTCATAGACAGAAAGATAAGAGATTATTGGGACTAAAGAAATGGAAAATGGGGAGTTATTGCTTAATGATTATAGAATTTCCACTTGGAATCATGAAAGGCTTTAGAAATAAATAGGCTTTAGAAATAATAGTAGTTGACATTGTAAATATATTTAATGCTACTAAATTTTACACTCAAAAATGGTTAGTATGACAAATTTTACATTTACCACAATCAAAAATAAGAGTCAATATTTAAAAGGCTAATATTTTATGGTTTCACATACTTATTTCATTTAAACATTATTCTAACAGACTTGGCATCAGAAATATTTTAATTAATAATGCCATTGAAATATGTATAACATTACATAACTCCAAAACTGTTTTTTCTACTTCTTTTTAGTGACAAAGGAACAGTAGTTATACAAGCATATGACACCTTCCGATACTTATTATGTAATATAATTTTGCAAAGCACAATAAAGAAAATCAGAAGTCAAAGAAACACTTGTATATTTGACCAGTGCATTCCCAGCTGCTTACCTTTCAACAAATAGGAATAAATAGCAGAGCAAGGCCTCTGTAATGTATTGATTACTTTGGCATGATATTTATACATATATTTTTGTGAGTACACTAATATTATTGAATACTTTTATCCACAAATGATACCTACCTGCGTTCTCACTGTAGAAAATTGGAACATAAGAAAGCAAATACCATCTCCCTGCAACTACACCCTCCTACCCCCAGTGCCATTTCTCAGAGAACAATCACTGTTTTCAGTCATTTTTTACTCTTGGAGACATCAAAATAGACTGCCATATTGGGTTGGGGTGGGGAGTATTCTTATAATGTTACGTTTACCTGATTAATTTTATGGCATGAAAAAGCAACTGGGGGGACCTATTATATTTTGGAGGCTTGCTAGAGATACTGGATATTTTACACACATTATCTTATTTAACACAGCAAAACTTTAAAGTGTAGATCACTATTCCTATTTAGATATGAGGAGACTGAGGAGAAGATCAAGTGAATTTCCTGAGACCACACCGCTAATAAGTAACAGAATCAAACCTTTCTGCCTGTCAAAGTGCCTCCGTGATCATCTGAAGGGCACGCTAGAAAGGGCAGCTCATTACTAAGAGCCTATGCTGCCATATTAAGAACAAAACAGAATGAAAGGTGAGAAGGACAAAGAATGTTTGTTTTTTCCACTCCTAATAGTTCTACAACTAGAAATGGTTTTGAAGTTTGACTTTTTTTTTTTTTCTTTCTGCAGACAGATAGTCGTAGCATCATTTTCCGCAAATTGACAGTGGTGAGTGTGTAGCGGACATGTTCTGCAAGTCTTGTTTCTTCATCAATGTACAGTGATGAAATAAGATAGAAAGGATAGAGAGGAATAGGAGAAATCAGTTCTAGATATTTCATAATCTCCAATAGACAAGAGAAAATGGAGAGTTACTTTCCACTTGATGGGAAGTAGCTAAGAAATTTAATCATGCTCTTTTAACAGGGAATACAGTATCTTCACTAGTCAATGAGAAAATACAAAAGGCTTAAGCCAAATTGATTACACCCTGATTCCCCAGATCTACACCACTTTGTGCATGAGAGAAGCTTCTGACCTATTTGAATGCTGGAAACAGTGATCCAGGGCAGTCAGAGTAGCTGGACTTTAGCATCAAATGGAAGCAAGTCTACCTTTTGATTTTTTTTTTTTTTTTTTTTGAGAAAGTCGCTAACTAGACTAGCAGAGCAGTGTCTTTTTGGTCTTCAAAAATCTGATTCATCTCCAGCAGAGTAATATTGAATTTCCTGATTAGAAAAATTATTTCACTAAGACTTGAAGCAACAATTCTCTCTCTTTTAACTGAGCCCCTAAACAGGTACAGTTTCCCTCTGGGCTCTGCTGAGCTCCTGTACATGCTTCACTGTTCAAGGGACTTTCAGTAGCTGGTATTAGAACGACTGGGCAAATGTAGCTTACACCGTGGCAAATGATGGAGCACACTGCGCACTTTTAGAAAGACCATGCTAGGGAGATACAGTTATTCTATTAACCACAGTGAATTCATTTTAATTTCAGATTAAACCTCACATTTGAGGTTAGCAGGGTCAGAGCTCCCTTGTTTGTATGGTATTCAATTAATACTTTTTTAAAAAGAGGGTTCAATTTACTGAGAAGAAAACAAACTTTCAATCTGGAGTATTTCCTAAAGAGCAAATGTTCACTAGAACTATAGGCAGTTCCTTGTTTGCTTTGTTTTGTTTTTGTTTACTTAGGCATGCTGTCATTTTCAAAAGCTTAAAGACAGAGGCACCCCAAACTCTATATTCCCACAGTAGAATTTCTAACTGAGCTGGCCTCCAAGCCTCTGAGATGTCAGATGTCAGATACTGAAAGAGAACCAAATTTTTAAAAAAATCTTTTTGTTAAGGGGAAACTGTACATTTATTTTGCGTATCTGATACTAGTCTACAATTCTAATGCGATAGGACATGCCCATTGGTTACTTTATTATTATTAATTAGTTGCAGGAACATTTCTTTAAAAAAAGAAAAAAAGCTTTAATTTTCTTTTATTACATATAGAAGAGAATATTAGATTCCCTTTTTGGCTTTAGTAGCCAGAAATCACACAGGTAAATGTAATACTTAATTGTGGATACTATATTAGCCTATATCATTATATTTACTCTAGTTTTTACATTTCACTAATTTCCTCATTTCTACTTGAAGAACATTATCATATTTATATTATGTTATTGTATTTTCTATTATGTCACTTTAAAGATATTTTTAAATAGTTGGATTACAAGTAATAAATATAGTAAACATCTTCATATGTTGTAATTTCTACAAGGAAAATTATTAGCAACATTTAATAATCTGCATAAAATATAAATTTTACAAGAATTAGTGGATCACAAAATAGAAACTTTACAAGAATTAGTAGATCATTAAGAATATATCAAATAATAATTGCCACTTTGAACAGCATACCCATGAATGTCTATATCTGACTTAGAATAAGACATATTTAGAAACATTATTACTTTCTTGCCCTGTGATGGGCCACCCTTCAGTTTTCTATATTGAGTGATTCAAACCAAAGAACAAAAAACAGTCAGTGCCAGGCCACAGAGTAAAACTTCGAGTATTCTGGGAAATAATGTTTATTAAAAGGAAGAGTTTGTCTTAATGAAAGGCAATTATCATGAAATAAATGGTAGCAATAACAATATATGGATGATGTAATTTGGTGTAATAAAGAATCCAGCACCCCAATTCTTTAGCTGTTGTTTGAAAACTTAATTCAAAAAAATTAAAACAAAAACAGTACCATAAAAATATTTCTTTATACAGATTCATAATGTTATAACATTCAAATGATTATTCTAGAAACATTAAAAAGAAGGTTCTTTTCCCTATTATTAAGGGCTCCTTTTTAATAGAGTTATTTATTGTATTTTCCTTAAGAGATTATGTCTGTCTGTCTTCTATTGCCAGTTGTTTTGAGTAAAGGGAGCAAGTAAGGAGAAAAAGCAGATCTCTGGCTTTGAAAGTCTTAGTGCTAAATCCAGAAGTCCTCTTTTTTGCTTTAATGCAAGCTATACACAATGACGAGAAAGCCCCGAGAAAGCCCCCATTCACTTCACCCTTCATTCATTGTTTCTTCCTCTAGTAGCAGACACTCATCAACCATTCACAGTCTCATTATGTGCAAAGTCCAGGCTGACTGCTGCTTCTAGCATAGGGAAGAAGAGCACATTTAAAAAAGCTTTCCATGACAAGGCTTTATTTCCTCACACCATCATTTAAAAACCTTTTAAAGAGCGATCTGGGCCTCTGATGGTAATGTCTTGCCTAGCAATTAGTGATAGAGGTGCTGCGGTTTAAAAGCCTTTTAAATTATCTTATGAATGCTCGTCCTACAATAGGCTTTCATTATGCAGGGGGAAGTCCAGTACTCCACCCATTTTGGGGGCACAACTGGTAAGCTCTTCTTAAGGAGTCATTCACAAAGATTGACAGCTTGAAATTTGCTAGACACAAAGTTTTAAGTAGAGCATGGCTGCAAAATGATACCCAGTTTAATATGGAAATTGCCTTTTTTCTTTGAGTGGACTAACTAGCAAACTTCAAAAGTTCCTTAGATTTGATTCATGTTTATCTGAAGTATATCCAAGAGCATCTGTGAGACTTTGAACAGAAAAAAAGAAAAAAAAAAAAAAAAGCACGATCTTTTTCTTCAGTAAGAGGCCCAAAGTGCTAGAAATGCATCTCTGGCAATGAGGCAGCTAGAACATTTGTCTCAACTTTGAGCTGTCCCAGCACACAAGTAAAAGAGGAGGGGTTATCTCAGATACGGCTAAGAAGAGAAGCAGCTAAAAATGACTAAGTAGTTCTCATTGCAAAGCCCGTTCTTTTTATGGATTGTCAGAGATTCTCAGTTTTACTGGAAAAGGTACCCCAACTGCAACAATATTGATTAAAAATCAGTTCAACCTCAGGAGCTGGAAAGGGCAACAGGGTTGGATTACAAACTTGAATCGTGGCTCTTTGCATCTCTTCTCCAGTGGTGTTTTCTTTATGCTAAAGAGAAGAGTAAGTGAACAAATATTCTGGGTACAGCCATGCATCTCTTAATGGCAAGGATACATATTCTGAGAAATGTGTTGTAAGGTGATTTAATGTTGGTGGAAACTTCATAGAGTATACTTACACAAACCTAGATGGTATTAGCCCACTAACTACCTAGGGTCTAAGGTATAGCCTGTTGCTCCCAGGCTACAAACCTGTTCAGCATGTTACCGCACTGAATACTGCAGGCAATTGTAATACGATGGAAAGTATGTGAGTATCTAAACATTTACAAAGTGAGACAGGAGGGATCCCGCCCCCCCGAACCCCTTTTCAGGACTTGCCACAGAGGTATGGTTCATTTATATGCTCCTACTCCTTGCTAGAGGGGTAGCATGCAAGTGAGTGGGTGCAGGAGCCAGGGCAAGTGCTTTTGGACGCTGACAAGAATGAACCCTGTACCACCCCGACATCATCTACTGTCCCAGCAGCATCTAGGGGTTGTTGATCTCTGGAGCCCCAGAGGGCATGTGTTACAAACAACGCTCTTTTAGCTTTGCTATCCATGGAAGGCTTAGGTGTTAAATGGCTCAGTGAAGAGTCACTGTGACAGCCTTTTAGGGCTCCCACACCAGTGCATCCTGAATTCTTGTCCAGAGTCCAGGAAGAATCAGGTTACATGAATGCATTGAAGGATGGTGTATGCAGAGGATTTTACTGAGTGATGGAAATGGCTCTCAATAGGATGGGGAGCAGGAAAGAGGATGGAGTGGGACAGTGGGACCTCTCCAACTGTCCCTGGCCAAACTCCTCTCTGACCACAGTCTTTGATTTCCAGCTGCCTCTTCTCTCAACATTCAGATGCTTCTTTTCTTCTCTCCTTCTCTGCTGTGCTGCCCTGCTCCTCTGTCAATGGAGCTTAGGTTTTTTATGGGTATAAGGTGCGGGGTGTGGCGGGCCAGGGTAGTGTTGAAAGAGGCAACATTTAGGTGGGAAAACAGGAATGCATGTCAGGTTTTCTATAGGTACAAGATGAGAGTGTGGAGGGCCAAGATGGTGTTGGAAAAGGCAACATTTAAGTGGGAAAACAGAAATGCATGTTCTCATTTAAGGCTGTGGGTCCAGGCTTGACAGTGGAACCCTCGCCAGAGACTCCGCCCTCTTCTACCCAGTATTTTCTTGCCTCCTATCCGTATCATTAAAGTACAGTTTATAATCTTATGAGACCGCTGTTGTATTTATGTTTCATCTTAACTGAAACGGCCTTATGCAGTACATGCCTGTAACTGGAAGCATTAGATGGCTTTGCCATCTAAATGCAATTCCCTTCGTTCTTTTTGTTAATGACTGTGAACTTGGTTGCAAAAAGAAATACAACACGCCCAGACTGACGCTGACTCCTCAGCTGAGTAATAGTGAGAAGAAATGTTAAAAAACTAAAGGCTCCAGACTGTCGGGACCAAAGTGGTTTTGTTTTGCTTTTCAGGGGAATCAATCACAGAATCCAACATCTTCATCAGGCAACAGAATCTAACCCAAATGGTCATCATTTTCCTTCACTCAGAAAACCTTGAGTTCTGGGTAATGCAATGACATCTCTCTTTATACTATCAGGCTTCCAAGCTGGGGCATCCTTTCCCCTCCTGGTTGGTTTATTTCATGAGAGCTTTTCCAGGCAAAACTGATTTTTCTATACCTGCCTGCAAATTTCTGAGTCTTAATTGCTTTGTTAACTTTATACTTAGGCCCCAGTGAACATTCTTCATTAATATTTCAGGAAATAATATTTTTCTTCTGGGTGAAAGTGAATTAGGAGTCAGAAATACTTAAGGGTTTTTTCCCAGATTCATTACTGATTTATTTGGTAATTTGGGCTGTTCTAGAACTCTCTATGTTTTAGTTTTCACTTACGATTAGATCAATATTATTACTATTTTATTTTTTAATGATGTAATTTTGATAAAGGTTATATTATCCAGCTGGGAAAACATATAGAAAGGAAATATAGCATCTTCTTTTTCAAAACAAAGGATAATAAATCTTACCATGTGAATTCTACCAGTTTTCCTTTTCTAATATCTTTTGAATATATGCATATACAGCACCTGCTCTCCTCTCATTGTCTTTTAACAACTGTATGAGTAAAATAGTAACAATGAATCTTCATAATTTGAATAGAAATGTTGGGAAGTCAGTCATTCTGATCATACCCAGAAAAATTTTGCTTAATTGCTGATCTTCTAGACAGCTTTGATATCAAAGCACTACAGATTGATGTGCCTGTTGTCCTCGAAGTGGTACAAGTCAGAGACAGACCAGACTCAGCCAATGCCCTAGAAGTCTCAGACACTAAAGACACAACCTGCCAGAGTGAAATTATGCCTGAAAAGGGATGGTGACAGCACAGCAACCAGGGATACTTTCAAATTTCCACAAATTTGTTTTCTATTTTCTTTTCCTGTTAGTGGAAATAAAACATTATGTATGGCTTATGTCTGTTACTGATAAATAGTGTTGGCAATTCCAAACCCTATTCCCGAATGAAGGAAAGTAGATTATTGAGCACTGGGTCAGAAGCCGGTAGCACTGGTTTCTGGTCCTTAGACAGACACAAATTACTTATGTGGACTTAGGGAAGTCACTTGAACTTCTCTTGCTTCAGTTCCATGATTTGTAAACCAGACACATGGTTTACTATACTCTACTCTCAAGCCTTCTTAGGAAAATTTATTTCTAAATTATTTTAAAAATATAATGTATGAACTTTCATTATATCACTGTGCAACTGAAAACACACACAGTAGAAAACCAAAAAAAAAAAAAAATCTGATTTTACAAAGTCAAAACTAAGTAAACTGTTAAACTTATACTATTGGTACTGCTATTGTCAAGATTAAGCAATGGTTAATTTAAGAAAGATGTTATACCTTGATTATATATATATTCAAACACATAAAATACTGACTGAAACCGGATTGCTATTTTTATTATTTTATTTTTTATGTTTTAATTTATTTTATTTTAAGTTCTGAGATACATGTGCAGGACATGCAGGTTTGTTACTTAGATAAATGTGTGCCATGGTGGCTTGCCACAACTATTAACCCATCACCTGGGTGTTAAGCCCTACATACATTAGCTATTTATCCTGATGCTCTCCCTTGACCCACTCCCTCAACAGGCCCCAGCATATTGTTCCCCTCCCTGTGACCATGTGTTATTGTTCCGCTCCCACTAATGAATGAGAACATGTGGTGTTTGGTTTTCTGTTCCTCCAGTAGTTTGCTGAGGATAATGGCTTCCAGTTCTACCTATGTCCCTGCAAAGGACATGATCTTGTTCCTTTTTATGGCTACATAGTATTCCGTGGTATATATGTACCACATTTTCTTTATCCATTCTATCATTGATGGGCATTTGGGTTGATTCCATGTCTGTGCTATTGTGAATAGTGCTGCAATGAACATATGTGTGCACATATCTTTACAACAGAATGATTTATATTTCTTTGGGTATATACCCAGTAATAGGATTGCTGGTTCTTATGGGTATTTCTGGTTCTAGGTCTTTGAGGAATTGCCACATTGTCTCCCACTATGGTTGAACTGATTTACATTCCCACCAACAGTGTAAAAGCATTCCTATTCCTAAAGAGCCTTACCAGCATCTGTTGTTTCTTGACTTTTTAATAGTCACCATTCTGACTGGCATGAGATGGTATCTCATTGTGGTTTTGATTTGCACTTTTCTAATGAGCAATGATGTTGAGTTTTTTTTTTTTTTTCCATGTTTTTTGGCCACATAAATGTCTTCTTTTGAGAAGTGTCTGTTCATGTCCTTTGCCCATTTTTAATGTGTTTTTTTTTTCTTGTAAATTTGTTTAAGTTCCTTGTAGATGTGGATATTAGACCTTTGTCAAGGATTCTTGTGAAAATTCAATAACATTCCTTTTGATTATTTAAGGCCACTAAGTCTCTAGAGAAAAAGTTGCATGCTCAAATTATAACATTGAAACAGAACCACTAATATGATAAATTTCCAGAATACAATTTTACTTCCTCAGATTAGATAACTGCCAAAGTTGATCTTACCTACTAGGGAAGTTTGCCCACAGTAAGTAATCTGACTGTGCTATTGACATTCTGCCCTTACTGAATTCCTTTTATTTCTTTATAAAGATGAGCATTCACTAGGAAATAATTGGCAGTTTTAAGATAATTTCAGCATAGTCTTTTGTAAATTATTCACAGTGTTAGGGACTACATGACTGTATTAGTCTGTTCTCATGCTGCTATAAAGACATGCCCGAGACTGGGTAATTTACAAAGGCAAGAGGTTTAATGGGCTCACAGTTCCACATGGCTGGGGAAGCCTTGAAATCAGGGGTGAAGGCAAATGAGGAGCAAAGTCACGTCTTACATGGCAGCAGGCAAGAGAGCTTGTGTAGGGAACTCCCCATAATAAAACCATCAGATCTCATGAGACCTATTCACTATCACGAGAACAGCATGGGAAAGACCCGACTCCATGATTAATTACCTTCTACTGGGTCCCTCCTGTGACACGTGGGAATTATGAGATCTACAATGCAAGATGAGATGTGGGTGGGGACTCAGCCAAACTGTATCAATGGGACTATTATAGATTATGGGATTAATTTAACATAGGTATGTAGAAAGGATGCCAACGTGTAACAACATAATAAAAGGAATACAGTTTATAAAATAAAAGTGTTTCTCATTCACATACTTTGCTAACATATTATAAAATGTTGTGGACTACCTTGAATTTGTCCTTTCAGATAAAATGACAGCTTTTCTTCAGCTCAAATGTTCTTGAGGATGTCACATAGCAATCTTCAAAAACAGTTATTTCTTAGCAGGTACTGCTTGGGAAGGTGCTCACTCATCATGGCAGGAGCAATCATGAAGCAAAATGACAGCAAAGATAATGCCTACGGAGAGCACTTTATAATCATTATGCTATTTCCTCAGGAATAAGAGAGAACAATGAACACTGGACACAAACAACTAAGAGAAGCAAAGAAATTATCAGCTCAAGAAGTAGAAGTCTGAACAACACGATGTTGGGTTTTGCAATTACTGCTTTACCTCAACACAAATGCATGAACGAATATGCTACTAGAATGTTTGGATACATTCTACTTGAGATTATATTTGTTTCTGAGACGCGTAAATGAATAATACTGCTTCTTGTGCATCTCCAACTTGGTCCTTACACTCTTTAACAAGCTGTCTCCTTGCCAGAGGTGTTGTCCTGCCTGGGGAGACATCTAGCAGTAACCTGCTTCTCCAAGTGAAAATTCAAAAAGTACTTAGGAATCTAGTATATACTCAGTCCCACACTGCTGAAAGGAGGCTTTGCAAATGTGGTTTCTGAGAGGCAGAGTATTTCTTGCTAGAGACAGTAGATTTGCTCCAGAACTAACAATATAATATAGGCATTTTCAGTGGACCACCTCTGATTTGTGACTATCATAGAAACTTTACCGAGATGCTTTGTCATTTGAACACCAATAAAATTAACCAATGTACTGTCTCCTAAGATTTCTATCATGAATTTGACTGCACATATGTATTGTTCATCCCTAAATCCTGGAATAGCAAAGCTCGGCACTACCTCACTGTTTGGCAGATGAATTAACCTAAACCTACCACATCTGAGCCAAAGGTTTAGATGTATACACCTAAACCCTAAATCTAGACCACAGATCAGAAAGCTACAGTACAAACCTGGCCTACTGCTAGTTTTTGTAAGTAAAATGCCACGGGAATAGAATCTTGTCCAGTCATTTATATGACTTCTCTTGGTGTTTCCGAGCTACCACAGCAGACGTGAGTTGTTAGGATAGCCTGCAAAACCTAAAATAATTCCTATTTGGTACTTTACATAAAAAGTTTGCTACCTTTCCAAGCCAGATGCCCAGGGAAATCTTAGATATCTGAGCATGAGAGGGAACAATTGAATATGTTAATAGAATGAGCAAACCTTATCAAATTCCTAAATGTTAGCAAAAAGAACAGTATGGCCACATGAGGTGACACTGAGAAGAATCTTCCTAAATAACTCTGTGCTTTAAGTCAATTTTTATATTGTATTTTCTCATTTCCCTGCCATTTATTTAGAAACTACTATAGGTTGGTTCTGTAACTACAGAGATAACAACATATAGATCCTCAATGGCCTCAGGGGATAATGGTAACACAGACATATGAGTAAATACCTACAATGCAGTGGTGCAGTGCTCTAGCTACTGGAATGTATAAAGGGGAAAGTGCTGGGCTACCATGGCAGAGAGAGCTGTGAATGAGAGAGAACTGTTCACATGGAATACACTAGACAACCTCAGATTTGCCAAACAGTAATGGTGTGGATGCAGTGATGGGTAATTCCTGGCAGAGGGAATAGTATAAAGAAAGAACATGGTGTGGTTTGGGAAAACGAAATAACTGGGGAGTATATTAGGCCATTCTTAAAATGCTATAAAGAAATACATGAGGCTTGGTAATTTATTTTACAAAGAGATTTAATTGGCCGTCAGTTTTGCAGGCTGTACAAGCATGGCGCCAACGTCTGCTCAGCGTCTGAGGAGGCTTTGGGGAGCTTTTACACATGGCAGAAGGCAAAGTGGAAGCAGGCAGGTCACATGGTAAAAGCAGGAGCAAGAAAGAATTGAGGGAGAGGTGCCACATACTTTTAAATGACCAGATCTCACGAGAACTCACTCACTGTTGTGATGACAGCACCAGACCATGAGGGATCCACCCCCATGACCCAAACAACTTCACCAGGCCCCACCTCCAACACTGGGGATTACAGTTCAACATAAGATTTCAGTGGGGACAAAATTCCCAACTACATCAGCGAGTAAGAGACAGTGAAAGAGAATGGCTAAAGTTGCTACTGGAGAAGAACAGCAGTATCAAACCATAAAAACATCTTACATTATATGCTGAGAGGTTTGGACTGTATTCTAGAGCAATATTTCTAAACTTGCCATTGTATCATTACAGTTACGTTTTTTAAAGGAAAGAGCTGTCATAATGCTATCTACATTGCACAAACATATTCTAGGGGTTGTTTGGAAAATGTAAATGGGAGACAAACATTTGAAGACAGGAAACCAGCTAGATAGTTTCTGGAAGAGCTAAAGGAAACAATAACAAGGCTCTGAATTAGGGCAATGTCCATAGGGGAAGAGGCCATAGGTTTGAGAGATATTTCTTAGGCAAAACCAACACAGCCTATTAGATAAGATACAGAAAGTGAGGTAGAGAAAGAGTCAACTGAAAATTATATAAAGAAGAGCAACAGGTTATCAAGGGTTCATTTGTCCAAATAACCTTGTGTCCAGGAGTGTAAAATCCTGAGGGAATACGACCCTGATTAAACAATTTTCACTAGAGGCAAATAGGAACAAAGCCATTGTAATGGACAGTCTAATGGACACAACGTCGATAAAAGCTGAGAGCCCAGCATGGCAGCACAGGAGTCTGCACGGACTTTGAAATGAAGGAGACAGATTTCAAAAAGAAGGCTGCGAATGGCACCAGAGATACCCCTCTCCTAGTTTACCTAAAGTCAGGTTTCAGCACAGTTGAAGAATTCGGGAGAGGTAGAGTAGTAAACACTTCCTAAACTTTGTCCAATAACATACAGGTTACTCAGAAACAATTTTCCAAGTGAAAAACAAATGGTAATGGTAAACACTAACAACTGGTACTAAATATGTGATCTTTTAATGTCAAATCATCAATGGCAGTATAATTTTTAAACTGTTCACTTGAAAACTTTCCCTGAGGTGAAAAGCAGTATTTAGTCATTTGATTAAATATGTCAACTACAGAAATGTATTAAAAAAGTAAAGAGCATCCAGTAACAACTGCTATTATTTTGTTATATTCGTTTTTATGCACAAACTATTTTTTATCTAATGTTTTACTTTCTCATATTATAAAATACAGTTTGCCCATATCCTCCAGTTTAACATTCTTTTCCTTATCTTTCAAACTAAAATTGGCTCAAACATCAAATTAATTACAGTAGGAAATCTAATGAATGCTCCGTATATTTCTGGAAATTCTTTAAAGTTTATCTTTTTCCAGAACAAACAGTTGCTGCTTCCAGTGAGTTATTGATGCCTTCTCTGAATTTTGCCACTCTTGGGCACATGCTTCATTCCATACTATCCTGCTTTAAACAGCAGCTAATACATTTATTCACCAATTTACCAGCTCAAGACTGTGTGACTATATACTTTACTGAAGATCTAACACAATAGAAGGCAATTATATTGCTGGTCAGTACAACAGAGGATGTAAAATTGAATATTAGACATTCCCCCTTCTTAAAGTCCTCTCAACCATCAAGGTATTTTATTAATCCAAAATCACTCTCTTTCTTGGAGGAATTCTTCTGCCTGTCCTTAAAATAATATTTTTACTACCAATATAAGGATAAATAAATCATATTTTCAGAGCTGAAGAACATTTACACCATAGCATCAGAAAGAGATAAAGGGAAAGTGTAACCATAAGCCAGCAAGTCTAGTAATTGACATGTTCATGAATGTTTTGGAAGTACCATAGAAAGACATTTAGCTCAGCCCGAGTGAGAAGGGGGATCACTAACTGATCACCCCAAAGTTGAGTCTGATTAAATAAATAGGATGTATCTATGCAGAGAAGGAAAGAGGAGGTAAGAGGACCAATAAGGCAGAGAGATCAGGGTGAGCAAAGACTGAAGGGCAACAGACAGCTTGGTGTTTCCACAGAGCTAAAATCAGCTAAGTCACACACTAGCATGGAGAGGTCTGGAAGAGGAAGAAAGTAGAGAGTCTAACATGTCATGTGAGGGTGTCTATGCCATTTGCTGAGAGTGGGCAACCATTTAAAAGTTTTGAGAGAAAGCAACATGCTTGCATTCTAGCTGCCTCAACCTCATGGCGTATGGATTTGAGGAAAGCAAGAATGGAGGCAGATTTTGAAAGTGAAAGCAAGAGCTATTTCAGACGAAGGACGCTCCTGAACTGGAGCAGCAGTGACATAAATAGAGAGAAATCAAATTTAAAATAGCTGGGGATGTACAACTGACAATGCTTTGGGCATGAATGGGTATTCAGAAAAAAATTCCTATAAGACAACTGATGGATGGAGGGAATAAATTTGACAACATAGTAGATGAATTTTCTTTCTCGGTCAGTAGCCTGCAAAACTGACATGGAAGAGACTTTCTTTTACTTCCATCTAGGAGACTGAGATCAATTTTATTTATTTATAATCCCCACAGGACATTCTGACATCCTTTTCAACCATTCTAAAAGTCATTTCTCACTTAGTGTTAGATTAAAAAAAAAAAAAAAACTTTTAGAAGTTGTTAGGAGCGAGGTAACCATGGACAAGGTATACGCTTTTCCTTGGACTTTCATTCTTAATCCTGACTATTCGTGTGACAGTACAAGGCATTCATGCTGCCAGGCATCCCAGGGATGACCCAACGTAGTTAAAATACTTTTATTCTCTCCTGGCTTTTATCACCTCTAATGGGACCCTAACTTACATATTCTCTTTTATTCTTCATTATTTTTTCCAGGAGAAGATATGCCTGAAGCGCTTTCTGTGCTCATACAATCTCTTCTTTCAACTTTATATCTCTCTGAGAAAGAACTTTTATAAACTAGGTTATATAAGAGTATCTCAGATGTAAATGCTGATAGAAAAGAGAGGTACTGCAACTTGGGAAAACAACTTTTAAAAATACCCACTGCAGCTTCTTTGTAAGCATGAAGTTGGTATCAGATTCCACCGCAATTACTCAGCAAATGCCCTTTTGAGAAATGAAACTCCTCAAAACTTACCATCACATAAAAGAAAATTCAAAGTTAATAATACCCAGAAAAATGCAAATTAAGACAGTAAGACATGACTGGCAAACGATAGAAAAATAGAAAATGTCAAATGTAGATGGGAATTTGCAGCTCCAGAAGGCATCTGCTCTGCTGGAAGTGTCAGCTAGGCAGCCATACTGGAATACAAGCTGGTGTACGGACTTCGTAAATACACACTGACCCTATGACTCGGCTTGCATAAAATGTGTGCATATCCCCAGCTCACACCGCAGGTGACTCAGCTCTATACGCAGCACGCTTGTGCTGGTAGGGAATCTAGAGGAACCTGGATGTGTAAAACTGTCCGTGGATCAGTACAATGTGGAATGCAATTAGAAAAAGAAACGTAGATGCACACATGGTACTCAGATGAATATTAAGAACATACTATTTTTGTGAAAAATGTAGGTCAGAAAAGATGTATATCAACAATATTATTTACATAAACTAAAATACACTGCACATAAAGCGATGTATGTTTTGCAAGGACATATGTAATAAAGACAAATTAAACACAGTAAGTACTTAGCTGTGCGGAAGAAGTAAAATTTGAATTGGGTCAGCAAATAAAGGAAAATAAACGCTTTTATGTCTAAACGGTCATTTTTCTGATCTTTTACATTTTTCTGTCTTTGATTCCTGACTTCCCCTCACTTTTCTTTTTCTCTTTCTATTCTACTAACAGTTTCTCTCAAACTGAAAAATAAAACTTTGAAGAAAACATGTGGTCAAAATGTGGAAATAGTCCGGGTTCAGTGGCTCACACCTGTAATCCCAGCACTGTTGGGGGCCGTGGCGGGCAGATCACTTGAGGTCAGGAGTTTGAGACCAGCCTGGCTAACATAGTGAAACCCCATCTCTACTAAAAATACAAAAATTAGCTGGGCATGGTGGTACACGCCTATAATCCCAGCCACTTGGGAGGCTGAAGCAGGACAGTCGCCTGAACCTGGGAGGTGGAGGTTGCAATGGGTCGAGCTCATGCCACTGCACTCTAGCCTGGGTGACAGGGAGAGAGTTGGTCTCAAACAAACAAAAAAACCCCACAAAATGTGGAAAATAAGAAATAAGCTGGAATTCACAGAGTGTGGTCAGGATACATATGGGATAGCAATTGTAGAATGATGTTTGTGATTTGTTTTCTTGCTGCAAGTTTTTTTCATCAACAATAAGGAAGTAGATATTCATAAGTCATTCAATTCTCAGTGTTATGTCCACTAGTGCTACTTTCAAAACCATTTTGACCATAAAACCACCCAAGGTACTTGTCAAATGGAGAGTCCAGACACCCCTCCCAGTACCCTGATTATTCAGATCGAAAGGTGAAGAGTATGGTCAGAAATCTGTATTTTTAATAAATACCCTAGGCAATCATATGAGCAGGCAAGTCAGTAAATACTGGCCAGGCCCATCCAAAATGTTCTTTTCCTTCCTAGGAGGAAGTGCCCATTGGCTGCTTTACCATGAACATAATGATAAAAATGATAGCTACCATTTATTGGATGCTGGTTATGGAACAGAGCGTTCATTTTCTCATCGGCACATCACAACAACTCTATGGAACAGGTAATTCCATCATTCACATCTTAAAAATAAGGCTGTGTAGCTTACGTGAATAAATATAACTTGCCCAATAACAAACTAAATTAGTGGTAGAAATGGTCTTGAAGCTGAGTTTACTAGATGCCTAAGTGTATACTCTTAACCATGACAGCTTATGATTATTTACTTATTTTACAAGTGTATGGATGATTATAAGGTATGTATGAGGTTGTTTTTTATTTTTCTATATATTATTAGAAAGCATTCGATAGAATAAGTATCTAGTAAGCATCTAGTTTTCATTAAAAGGCAGTTAACTTGAGACCCACTCACAAAGCATAACCCACACACAGTTTCAACTGCTTTGCCTGTGTTTGGTTACCACCTAAGCGAGGATGTATGTGACGTATCAGGGATTGCCCAGTTATCCCGGTAGTTCTCTCAAAGCCTTCTCTTTGCTCTAGGCTGTAATTATCTCTAAAAGCTAGTATTCAAAGTTGATGGAGAAACTGTCCTCTAGGAGCAAAAGGAGTATCATTGCTATAAGGCCACACCTAGACATTGCTGAGTGAAGATCTTGATAAAAACAAGGATTCTCTATTCTTAAGCAATTCTTTTGAGATTTCTGTACTTAGAGAGAACTTCTGCAAAATTCCTTCAAAGAGGCAAGCCAGTTATTAATGTGCTGTTCTACATGCTGAAGAGAAGTTAGCTCAACGGATTGTACACATAGAGGAAACAAACAGCATTTAAAACTGTTATGTTTTAACAAGTACTGCTGTGCCAAAAAAAAAAAAAAAAGAGAGAGAAAGAGAGACAGTATCCTTATGGATTTTTTTTTCTCTTTTTTAAAGTTTCAAGCAAAAAGATATTATATAAAATACAATTTCTTTGTTTTGATTCAAAGGTTATAAACAATAAAATATGACTCAGAGAAAGTTGTTTGGAAATATTAGTAAAAGAAAAAATGGAGACTATAGCACTCTAAGTGCAATTCAGAATTAAAGGACAGTATAGTGACTACTTCCAGGTTATAAATCAGCACTGTCAACAGCTTTATTAAAAGGTAATATTAACTTTCACGTAGTATTTTTTACTTAAAATGCATCAAACTCCTATTTTCATCCACATCTTTGCCAATTGAAATGAACAAAGAATGCGAAGATAAGAAACCCTTCATGGACTCAGGGAACTAAGAAGAAAATCTGATCAATTAATATGAGATGTAATAAAGATGGAAACAAATTAAAAGTCTGACACTTATTTAAACACTTCTTTCTGAGAAAAGCACATGGTTGACATGGTGAGGGAAGGGTATGCCAGCACCCCTGTTTCACATCCCTGAATGGAAGTTATTTATCAACTTTCACCCACTTTCTTTACTATCAAATGATGGATACTGAATTGATTCATTATTTCTTTAAGGTTGCAAACTGATGATTTCATGCTTTCTATTGTTTGCTAGGACTTTTCTGTATAAAACTTTCCCTTACGCATGCTGGCTGTCATTTACCCTGAAATATATTTTATACAAGAAAGACAGGATCAATACTTAAGGATTTCACTCTTACCATCAATTTTCTGAGTAATAAGTTGATGCGACTCCAAAATATCCAATGAGTTTGTTTTGCATGTCTATTTCCTTTTCATGATGTTTTAATATAAAATATGTTTTAGTCAATCGAAGTCACTTTGAACCTCAAGTGGTCCCACCATAGGCCAATGGGAACCCCTTAGAGCAGGTTCCAGTGTCCTTTTGATGCAAGACCAACAGTGTCAGATCACTTATTTGCTTTCAAGCACGACAACCTGTTCCAGGATCAGTTTGTGTATTTTCTATTTCAAATCCGATATAATGTGAATCCAGATTTTTCAGAAGCAGATTATATGGTTTGAAGGTCCTCATTAAGAAAAAAAGTACAAAACCGTGAATATAAAATAAGATACAAAAGTAAATATTTATATAGACTGACAAAATAAATAACAACAAACTATAGCATTTTAAAGGTAGACATCCTACAAATATCACAAAATCCAGTAAAAAGACATAATATTGTTACTAACTGTTGAAATACCTCTGTAATGCTTTTTCTTACATTTTTACCTGAATTCTCTTCATATGACAATAATTTTATAATATCTTCTAAGCAGAGAGTAGAAAGGTAAATCCTTCTTTCCTCTATAACACTTCAATAAAAGTGATTATAATTATGTTGGCACAAAAGTGTGCTTTTTGCCATTAAAAGTAATAATATGAAGTATTGGGAGAAGCTATCAAGTTTCTTTCAGACTCACACTTTAATATTTGGAGGTATTTCCATAGTTAGCTTCTGACTCTGTTTATCTGAAAGTTTTTTCTGCTTCACTGTTCTCACAGTGTTATGGGCATTAGAACATGTTCATATCCTCATATGACCTCAGCTTTGCCCCTCCTTCTTAGGATATTATATTGATTCCCATGGAGAGGCACATTCTATATCAGAATAGTTAACAGTAACGTCAAGGGACCATTAACTATATAAGAATATATCCCTCCTCAAAATTTCCTTAGCATGACCTCTAAAATCCCCATGGCCAATTCAAAACTACTCAACCATAAAGAATTATGGCAAAGAGAAAATCAGAGTAAAACTAATTGCAACTTAAAATATCATCGTTTTGAGTATTTTGCAAACAAATATGTGTGTGTGTGTGTGTGTATATATATATATACACATAACCATGTGACCACACTGCTAAGACCTCTCATGAATTTGGAAAGGGCTCACACAAGTGAAACACCCTGCAACTTCAGCTTCTTTAAAGCCACTATAATTTCATCTCAACCTGGAATCAGCCATTTACACAAGGATTTCATTTCCTTTTGTTACTGAATACTCATTGCTACTGAGTTTTCATTGCTCCCAGACATTTTCACTAAAGTTAGAAATATGTATTTTTAAAGAAGGGAAATATGATGTACTTATACTGATGTTTCAATTCTAAATTAAAATTACATAATTTTTACTTAAATGATTTATTTTTTATACTCCTATGTCTTGTATCTTATGCTGAAAATCTTAATCCCCCAAAGATAATTTTCAGGATAACTCATTTGCTTTATTCTATAATAGACATAATATAGATTCCAATGAACAATTCCCAATAATAAGTTGAATTGACTTTAAATACTGAATAGAATTGTATCAAGGTACAACCCAGAAACAAGTAGGAATCCTGAAGCATGAACAGTGTGTGTGAATTCTAGGGCTTAATGTAACCAGAATAAATCATATATTTGGGAGAGAATGCGTGACAGCAGATATGAACTTTGCTAAGTGCTAGTTAAGCAGCTTTTACATTATTGTGAATGCTCTTAAAAGCAGATACTTATTTTAATCAGGGGAATAAAATGAATCTGAATATTTTTTAAGTCTGGAATGAAAGAGAGAGCAGACTAGCAAGAAACCAACATGGTGTGAAGAATAAAATAGGGGAGAGCCTCAGTGACTGTGTAAATTAGAAAGCCACCCAGTCCCTGCAAATGCTTCCTCAGGCTCACTCTAACAACAATCCAGGAGACAATGAACTTCAGCTGGCAGAAAATAACTGGACTTATTCACAAACTTAGGTTATCAGGGAAAAATTATCAGAAAGGAGAAAGGAGATAGAAATAGCAGTTCTCATTTCATCTCACTCCTATTAGTCAATAAATATGTATTGAGCTTTTTCTATATGCCAGCAACTGGTGGAAATAGAGTATTCAACAACACAAACATTGTCCTTGCATTTTGTGGAGCTTACAGTATTGCAAGAAGAATGAATAAACGAACAAAATTGATGAGGCTCTAAAAGAAGCCTTTTAAATTACAAGTATGTGGGATAATTTTGATATTGTGGTTGTTATAACACTGTATTCCAGATGTTGCCCGGGCAAAATGAAACCATGAAAGTTTGGTTCCATCTGTCCTTTTTTCCGTATGTCTTCTCACCTCTGAAAATATATCCTGTCATTTACCCTGAAACTGATTACCCTCTGTCTTTGTCTTAGACCCAGCTTGATAAGCAATTAAAATGATCAGCTAGGAAACTCAATAAACTAATGCTTACAATTCCTATTTGGTGTAATTATGTCTTAGAGCTGACTCTGTGTGGTAAAAACAAAAAAATATATATCCCCAGTTCTGTGATTTTACCCCCTTAGTATGATAGACTTTCACACCACAGAGTGCAGAATATGAGTTATTTTGAGTAAAGTGGTATGTTTTATTGCCTCTCAAAACACAACATGAAGGCAGGGCGTGGTGGCTCACGCCTGTAATCCCAGCACTTTGGGAGGCCGAGGCGGGCGAATCACAAGGTCAGGAGTTCGAGACCAGCCTGGCCAACATGGTGAAATCCCGTCTCTACTAAAAATACAAAAAAATTAGCCAGGCGTGGTGGTGGACGCCTGTAATCCCAGCTACTCAGCAGGCTGAGGCAGGAGAATGGCGTGAACCCAGGAGGTGGAGGTTGCAGTGAGCCGAGATCACGCCACTGTACTCCATCATGGACACTAAGAATGAAACTCCGTCTCAAAAAAAAAAACCACACACACAACATGAGAGCATTTTCAACCTGTAGGGCAGGGCTTGCTGGATTATATAGTATGCTAACGGGAAAACTCTGTCTTTATATCTTGTGTAGTTACTCCGAAGACACCTTGAGAAGGCACCTTTCTTCATAGTTGGCTATTATTTTCTAACCGGGCCTACATAAAAATTATGGAGACTTTTGCTTTGTAAAATAAGTACATAAACTGAGCACAGCGGTTCTCACCTGTAATCTCAGTGACTCTGGAGGCTGAGGCAGGAGGATTCCTTGAGACCAGGTATTCAACACTAGCCTGAGCAATATAGCTAGATCAAGTCTCTGAAAAAAATTTAAAAATTAGCCGGATGTAGTGGCATGTGCCTGTAGCCCCAACTACTCAAAAGACTGAGGCGGGAAGATTGTTCTAGTCCAGGGTTTCAAGGCTATGGTGAGCTATAATTATACCATTGCACTCTAGCTTGGGTGACAGAGCAAGACCCCATGTCTAAAAAAATAATGATAGTAAGTATGTACATAAAAATTGAGTTTCAAGGTGTTGAAAGATAATTTCTTAAGGTCACATATTTGATATATCTTAAGATGAAAACCAGAACAAATAAGGACATTTGTACGAGATAGCTTTGAATTTTCTGTAGAACACACAAAAAAAGTTCTCTGGATAAATAGAATTTAGAGACTTGAAGAGGAGAAAGTGTGGATTTGCTGGTCATAAAAAGGAACAACCCATATAAAACCTAAAAATTAAAGAACTGGTACATATCTTTCTTGTATATTTTTAGGGCTAAATATGTTGGACATTTCGGTTTTGGATTAATACTTCAATAATTTGCAAGTTGGTTTTTTCCACTTTCCATTTTGTGATTTTTATCTTTTAAAAATTATTCTCTAAATTTTATTCTACTAATTTATTTTAGCTAATTTTGTTAGTTTTCCTCACTTGAATTTTGTGCTTCCATTTTCTTTTCACTTCTTGTAGGTGGGAGTTTGAATCAATACAATCATTTTAAATTGTATTTGGCAAATTTTATCTAAAGTCTTAAAATAATTCAGAAGCATTGACTTTGTAATTCCACTTCTAGAACCCTCCCTTCACCTAGAAATAAATATAGATATAGACAAAGACTGAGCTTCAAAAATGTTTACCATGGATTTATAATAGTAATACAGTGAACTGCTTAATTGTTCAATACGGAATGGATTCAATAAATGACTAATATCTATGCCTTAATGGATTGCTCTTCTTCAAATGTCTGCCCTCCCAAAGCGTGGTCTAGAATGTTCTCAAGGCATCACTTGAGTCTCTTTTCCTCTTAGAATCCTCTCCAACTCCTCCAGGAAGACTTGATTGACCCCTCTTCTGTACTCATCTAACTGTCCAAATATTGGCAGTCACTCTGTGGTATGATTGTTTTTCTCTTTGCATGCCTTTTCTCCCTTTTCTAGATTATGAGATGTTTGATAGTAGAAATCATGTCTCACTTATCTTTTTATCAGTCTTGCTTAGCAGAATGCCCAGCGTACTGTTGACATTAAAAAGCCCTTTATTGGATAGCTGAATCAAGGAATGAGTGTTGGTTGAGCAATTTTGATGACATTGAGCAACAGCACAACAATGTCACAATTCAAAATGCTGCTGATTGCAACTTATAGCTTTTTAAACTCTTAGTCAGACCTGATAAACTGCTGATTATCTTTTCCTAATTACACAAGTAAAACAGGCTAATTCTAGAAAAGTTAGAGGATAGATACATTGTAGATTTAAAACATATATAAATTTCTCATAATTCCAGAAGGATCATTCTTGATTCATTTCCTTCCAGCTTTTTTCCTGATAAAAAAAAAGGTAATTAGATCAAGGTAGATTAGATAAATAGGTAGATATAAATGGATAGATATAATTGCATAAATACATATGAATAGACCATTTTTCTGTATTTTAATGATTTTAAAAATAACCATGAAACATTCCAAGGTATTTTGGTCATCATGTTAAAATTTGCATATGTATATTTCACTTGAAAACATTACAAAGAACTTTCTTCTTTTTATTTTACACTTCAAGTCACACTCTAGAAATTTTCTAACTATTTTTCTAAGGGAATTTTTTTAAGGTAGTTTGATGACTAAATCAGACTTTATGTAACTTTCCAACTTTGTCTACAATCAGCTGTTGTGTTCCCCAGGCTTTCTTTCTTGCAAAATATTAGAGATGTCTTGACCTCATTAATAATCTACATAATAATGGAGTGTTTAAGGGTAGCAGACAAAATTAAACTCATTTGTGTGCACTCATTGATAAAGTATGTATTGCACTAAACTTTAACCAGAGCGTCAGTGGAGGTCCTATTTAGCCTTTAGTTTATAGTGTAACTGATGCAGACAGTTTAGGTTGAAATCATCACCAAGATTTCCATGATTACCACATGATTTAGATGTTCAGGTTTCCTACTGCCTTCAACTGAAGTAGCTCCAAGAGCTATTGACATTTTTATCTTGTTTAGGCCAAGAACAAAATCCTGAGTTTTCGTTCTTTGCCAAAATAGAGAAAATTATGCAAAGCATTTTTGATAGCTGTATATTTCATTTAAAAATTGACAAGGGAAGTAATGGATGGGTTATGTTCTCAACTAACAGCTGTGGTAAGAATGGGCTGGAAATTTAGGCAGAAGCCATATTACAGAGGCTAACATCTCATTACTATATTAGAATTGCACAGGGGACTTAATCAAAAAACAAAACAAAAACAGGAGTCCTGGGCCCACTCCAGATTTATTATCAAGAAAGAAGATCCTGGAGTCTGCATTTTAAAGATAAAAAAACAGTTTATTCACATGCACACTTTATCTTTAAGAAGCACTGAGCTAAGAACTGTTTGCCTTTAACCAAAGTCAAGAATAGGAAGGAGTGGGCTGTATTGGAGATAGAATGGATGAGTTCTTTTCAGGCATGTTGAATTTGAGATACATGTTAGAAATCCCAGTATGGCTTCCCACTGGGAATTTGAAAATATGACCATGTGACTTAAGAAAGCCTCAGAGGTTAGCACACATTTTGGAATCAGACGACCCATCCATCCCATCAGTAGTAACGGAAACCTTGGGCACAGGTGCACCCATCCATGAAGAATGAGCAGAATGATAAACTATGAGAACTAGAAACCAAATCAAAGGTAGAGGAAGAGAATATTAGTCAGTCATGGCAACTGTAAAGTCCCTAGCACCAAGCAATCCTCTGAGGGGACCTGGAAGGCAATTGGAGATGTAGCTTTCTCTGCCTTTTATGAGTATATAACAAGCTGTGATATGGAGAGCATTGCAAAGACAGAAGCCAGGATCAAGAGCAAGGGGCTGCCTTTTAGAAGAAAGACTTCAGAGTAGCATTACCAGATTTTGCAAATAAAAATACAGGAAGCACAATTAAATTTAAATACAAGATAAACAGTTATTTTTGGCATATGTACCAAATGTTGTGTGGCGCATACATTAAAAAAAAAAAAAAGAAAATTATATGCCTTATCTGAAATGTAATTTAATTTAACTGAGTGTCCAGTATCATACTTGGCCACCCTATTCCTGGGTCTTCTTTACCTTTAACTCCAAGTCTGGACACATACTAACTGTGGTTTGAATGATATGATTGTTCTTGAGATCTTAGTGAAAAGAAACTTCAAAATAATTTGGCAGAGGGGTCATCTGATAAACTGATTTGGGGTTAACTGACCAATGGCCTTGGAAACACCTATCACCTTTCAAAAAAATTTTTAACATTCTTACTGACCAAGATTTGAAAGCAAATATTAAATACTCATATTTGTATTATAATTGTAAAGTGAGACTACATTTAATATGCCTCAAATTGTCTAACAGCAAAATCTCAGAGAAATGGCATGAAAAGACTCTGCTCTTTCTGACAGTATATTGGAAATAATCATAAGGAGTGTCTGGGCAGTGAAACCGGCACAGTAGGGGAGTTCAGCAGAGACTACTCAGACTGGAAGCTATTATCTTTTGTCAAAGAACTCTCATGAACTTGCCACAAAGAAGAAATCCCTAGGTCAGTTCAGAACGGAGTCAAAGGCAAATCTTCAGAACTCATGGGAATGTATACCAGAAATTGGATGGATCTCTTCCCTTTTATATAGGAACACTTCTAGAGTTTTATGATTATGCTGCACATTGAATCTCTGCCTTCAAGTCTGAACTTTAGAAAACTATAAACCGATTGATAGCAGTGTAGAATTAGTACTCAACCCTACATTAATGATAATTTGTAGAGATATGTTAGCATGGTAGCCTCTACACTACCCAGATTCCCCTTCAGGAATGAAGACCTTTTATTCCCAGCTGCTGAGACTGCTGCCAGAAGGCACTCCTCTGCTGTTAGCCCTCTATGGGAATTGCCTCAGCTAAAGAAAACTGCTTTGACCGACATCTCATCTACTTCCAGAAGCAGCCCTCATCTGATCATCAGTCTCCTAGTGCTAACTCAAGACAACTCTTGGTCAATCTCAGCTTTTAAAGCTCACTGGGAAATTAGCTGAGGCCTTTGTCAGACTACATTCCAGCTCATCTTCTCCCTCTAACAAATTCTGCTTCCTTCACCTCTCCTCACCAGTGTCAATCCCAAGAGTACTTCCTAATAAACGCACGCTTACTAATCACTATCTTAGTCTATATCCCCAGAAAACCAAAACAGTGACAATGTGGCCTTGGGAATAAGGCAATCCATGAATAATTTGAAGACACATGGAGACTGGAGAAAGGAATAAATTCACGACCAGGACTGAGGTGTCTCATTAGTTAGCTGTTTTCACCATTACTCTAGAGAGGATATATTGAGAGTTCATACCAGATCACACTGTTAAGTTACCTTATATCAGAATTTTACAGTTATGTATTTAAGTGACTAATTAATGACATTTAATTAAGAAATCACTGTAAAGCAGACACAAAATAAACTGGTTGACTATTTCTTTTATTTCTTATAATAACGTTCTAGTCTCATTGTCTGTAACCAGTCTCATTGCCTGTAACTTACTTTAGAGTACCTTAGTGTGGACAGCATAATATAAATACGTATTAATCTACATGCTAGGTGCTTTTATTTAACATTTGAAGTACATTAATCAGGTATCCACACTGCAGGAATAATAAATAAGAATTTGAAAGACCCTAATTATGAGTCCACACTGCAGAGATGACAGACAACTTTCAGAACAAATCTTCACATTTGTCTATTAAATATGTAGTAAAGCTTTTGTTAATTAACATAAAAGATGTTCAAATTTTTTTATTTGTGTGTGTTTTTCAAAATAGACATTTTTCTCCTAGAAATCCTTCTAAAATATTATGTAGGCACCTCTATCCTTGATACAATTTGGAATAAGAATCTGAGAAGCCCAGCAGCTTAATACAGCTGACGTAAGTAAATATGTTGATTTTTAAAATTTCTTGCAAAAACTGTCCAGTCTCATTGTAACTTACTTTAAAATAATGTTGAATAATATTAGTGATAGCATCTATGTCCTCTTTCTGGCTTTAACAGAATGGCTTTAGCATTTTAAAATGATGCCTGCTGGAATTTTGGTAAATAATATACAGAAAACTACATTCATTCTATGTTGTACCACTTAATGGAAAATTCTTTTACGTGTTCTAGAAAGTTAGTAGGAGGCTTAGTAAGTACCTAAAACATAGATTTAGTACCTGTTAACTCAAGCCTCCTCACTATTCCTTTTTTTAAAAAGTTACTTTTGCTGATTCTTCTTAGATTTTTTTTTTAATTCCGTATGAACTTAATGATCATTTTATACAATGTTCCCCTACAACGAGATTCCATACATTACATTTATATATACATTTTGAGAATTCATATTGTCATAATATTAAGTTTTCTTATTAAAGATGATGTCAATTTGCTGTACAGTAGTAATCACTTCACCCTGTATATGTATATGTAAATATTATGTGTTACACCTTAAATATATACAATTTTAAAAGATGATATGTCTTGTCATTAGAACAAATGGACCTAGTAGATATTTACATTAGGCAAGATAGAGTCAGTTTTGTTTAGCAATTAAGGACCTGAAGCTTGGACCAGATCACTTGGATTCAATTCCTGGTTCTGATATGTCCTATTTGTGTGACTCTGGGTAAGATATGTTGTGTCTCTGTATTTTTGTTTCTTCTTTTTTATAATAGGAATGAATAATAATATCTACCTGATAAGAATCTATTTACATCAAATAATAAGTATAAATTTTGCAAGCCTCAAGTAACCTCAAAGTGAAATACATATGACAGATACGTGAAAATTAAAAAGCAATATATTAAATCATACCACCAGAGAAAATCACCTTCACTAAAAGGAAGACAAAAAGGAAGGAAGAGAAGATCACAAAAAAAAAAAAAAAAAACCCCAGAAAACAAATAACAAAATGTCAGCAGTAAGTCCCTACTTATCAATAATAACATTGATTGTAAATGGATTAAACCATCCAATCAAAAGACATGAAGTGGCTGAATGGATTAAAGAACAAGACCCAATGATCTGTTGACTACAACAAATACACTTCACCTATAAAGATACACATAGACTGAAAGTATGGAATGGAAAAAGATATTTCATGTCAATGGAAATAGCTATACTTATATCAGACAAAATAGATTTCAGGACAAAAACTGTAAGACGATTAAAAGGTCATTATATTATGATAAAGAAGTCAGCCCAGAAAATGGATATAACAATTATAAATATATATGTACTCAACACTGGAGCATCTAGATATATAAAGCAAATATTATTAGAGCTAAAGAGAGAGTTAGAACTCAGTACGATAATAACTGAAGATGTCAACACCCTACTTTCAGCATTGCACAAATCTCCCAGACAGAAGCTCAACAAAGAAACATCAAACTTAATCTGCATTTTGAACAAATGTACCTTGTAGATATTTACAGAATAGTTTGTCCAACAGCTGTAGAATAACATTCTTTACCTCAGCACATGGATCATTCTCAAGGATCGATGATATGTTAGGTCACAAGTCTAAGAAACATTAAAAAAAGCCTTGAAATAATAATAAGCGTAAAGCCTGGCTCAGAGTAAATACTATGTGTGTGTTCTTATTGTTATTATTTTATGTCATGTATTTCAATAAAATGTATTACCCTTTCTTTATATTTTTATTGCACTATTATTTTCAAATTTATTGATCTTACAGTTTTCATTGATATTGTGAGTTTTCCCCTTTCTATTATTAGTGATTGCTAATACAGATTTTTTACTTTTTTAACGGTAATGTGTCTGTCCGTTTTTCCAAATTCCTTTAATTATACTATGTAATTTTCACTAGATTTTATGGACTTTTACTTGTATCATTATAACAAAAAGAGAATGAAGTAAAGAAAAAGAGAAAAAAGTAAACTAATTTTAACACTTTTTCCTTGTTTATTTAGAGTGATCATTTCAAATACCCAAAATAATAGAATTAGTGACAGCACCCATATCCTTTTTCTGGCTGCATTTTAGAATATTGCTTGCTACTACATGAATTTTGGTTAAAAAAAATGTATGTTATATTTTAGAAGTTTACTTTTCTTCTTATTGCTTAGAGATTTAATTAATAATGGTTGCTGACTGCTATTAAATGCTTTTTGACCATTTTTATCATGGCTTTATAATTATCTCCTATAGTATTTTGTTTGAAATGAAGTATATTATTATTTTTCTTGATAACTGAATTTCTGAAATAGGCTCTACTTGGTTATAGTCTATACTGCTAGATTCTGCTTCCAAATATTTAATTTAGAATTTTTGCATCTGCGTTTATGAGTAGGATTAAGCTAAAGTTTTTGTTTTTCATACTACCTTTATCAGATTTCATCTTAAGGTTTTATTGAAGAAACCATGTGAAGCTCTTTATAATATAACATTCTTATTCCAAATGAGTTATCTGTAATATGTGAAAAGTGGTTTTATTTGTAAGAAATACTTCTGCTATTTGCTTAGGAGAAAAATAATTATGAAGGCCACCTCTCTAGTATTTTAAGTCTCTATTTCATTTAAAATAGTTTTTATATTTTATTCAGTATTCTTTATTTGGAGGTGTTATTTAATGAAAACAAAACAAAAATTACCCAACTTATCATGAATACAGTAGATAGATCCTGGCTCCAGTTTTTGATCATTGTTACTGCAAGAGGGATATTCACATAAGCTTGTCTGGACATTCTTATGGAACCCTGAAATAGCGAAGTCAAGAATTCCAGGCATTTCCATGAAGATGACAGTGAGCATCAGTTATAAGTTTGAATAAGTAGTGATTTATCAACTCTCAAGATCTTTACAAAACTGAATGAAACAGGGGAAATGCAATAGTTCCTTAATACAATTGATATTTTTATACCTTTGTGAATTCAACTTTTAAACATTCTTACCTATTATAAGTGGTAAGCACTTCCTTGGTTACACCACAGAGAATGGGACTTAGGAAGTGACCATTCACTAAGTTCCTAAAAGGAACTCTCACATTGACACAAATTACATGAGAATTCACACTTGGGATCTAGATCATGTATATCTTCCTTACTCTCAAATGATCTGTAAAATCTGTAAATCCTCTGGTCTGTTAGATAAAATATCCTCACCCATAACAAAATTATTCCAAGAAATCATGGATTTGATATGCAGGTTACACTTTTTAAAAATAAATATAGAACTATCAAATTAAAACTTTACACAGGTAAATGACGGATGATTTATTTAACATGCCAA
Organism: Mandrillus leucophaeus; assembly: GCF_000951045.1. Lineage (NCBI taxonomy): Eukaryota > Metazoa > Chordata > Mammalia > Primates > Cercopithecidae > Mandrillus > Mandrillus leucophaeus. The sequence goes on along the minus strand of NW_012107709.1, from coordinate 1,684,051 downwards.
TTTCAGAAATTTTTCATGATGGATAGATACATGTACAGTATGGAAATTATCTATCTGCTAAAAATTCCAGTGCACAGTTTTTTTGTTTTTGTTTTTGTTTTCTGAACAGCAAACTTATCTATTTAACTGACTCTCTGCTAGCTCTACATGTATGACTCTTAGGGAGCATAAAGCTTATTGTGTCCAAAACCACACAAAGGTACTACTGCAAATTTTCTCCATGTCTATCCTTCTGCATCTTTTTCTTCAAGCCACAAACTTAAGATATATTTTTGATTCCTTCTTCTCTCACTGCTCATGATCAATTCCTGAGTCCTCTCTATTCTGCATCTCAAATACTCATTTCATCTTTCCACTTCTCTTAATATCCAGTGCTACCTCCTTAATTCAAACATCTGCAATCTTTTATATGGACAAAAAACTAATTGTTTCTCCCAAGTACTCTGCAAAGATCGTATTTATAAATTTATATTTCTTCCCTATAAACAAATTTCGTCAATTTTAGGACAAAGATCAAAAGCCTTGATGCCATCAAAAAATATGTAGATTACATGAGGTATCTCTAGCATCATTTCCTCTACTCTCTCTCTCGGCCTCCAGGCTCCAGCTACAATGACCCTTTTTTCAGTTTCTTGAATATGTCAATATCTATTCTGCCTTAAGACTTTTATTCATGTTCCTGCCTTTACAGGCTTGCTATTCCAATATTACTTTAACTTCCTAATTTTTATCACCAGAGTTTGGGATTGTTTTATTTTTATGGCTCTTTATCAAATATCTTGTTCATTATAATCTTTTTGAGGATATATACAATGTTGTGTTCATCATTGCATTCCCATGCCTAGGACTGCCAGAATTAGCAAATCATTACAGAATACATATTTATTTTTCTTTCCCAAAGCTTATGCAAGTTCCTCATAGCCTAGATTTTAAATGGTTAATTGCTACCTCTTAATGTTACCAAGTAAAAAGGATTTTTCTGAAGGGTTACATCCTACCTGGCATGAGACGTACTTTTGCTAAAAGAATTATCCATTGCTTTTTGAAATGGACATTTACCTGAACACTGTATTTTATCAGGCAACCCTACTTATCATACCCAAGTCAATGCCTAGAACATTATAGATGCACTATATATATGTACTGAATAAATTAATTTAGGAATATATTCTATATTTTGAGATTCATTGTTCTTAAGTCTTTGTTTTTATTATCCATAATATATCATATAAAGAAGGATGGCAGAGATGGTTAAGAAGAGCTGTGAAAGGGGCAGAATTTTCTAGTAATTATAGTTAATTTTTAAGGATGTTCAGAGTTAGCAAATCAAATAGTAGTATACCTTTATGAATGTCACCTGTATGAATTCTAATCACATCAGTATGGACCATGCATTATTTAATTGTAAACCTAATTTAGCAACTAACAACATCTAAACTTCCTTTTCTATTGTTGATATAAACAAGGAAACAATTTCTAACGCAAGGTACTACTTTTTGAGCTAAATTGTTTGGTGAGTTTGAGCATGGAATTGTTAGTGAGACAATAAGTCAAACTCAAGTTGTTATTCAAATGTAGCATTTTCTAATCAGAAATTGCTTACTGCTATTAAAATTTCTGAAAATTACTTCTTGAATGTGAACTCCTTAATGCACTGACTCTACCTATATCCACAAATGATAATGAGACAAGTTACAATAAAAGCACGAATATAAAAACAAAATAATATCAAATTAAAAGAAAGAAGGTGTGCTAGTTGTTTTCAGTTTGTTCCCACGTCCATAGCTGCCCTTCAATGTCCTGCTTTGGGCGCTGTGATGGGGTGAGGGAGCAGTTAACCTCTAAGAACTACATCATTCAGTCCATTGCCCTCTATTTATTATCTATTTTATGCTGGGAGGCACCATCAAGAGATAAGAGGATAGGAGAGAGAGAATGAGGTATTTAGACTTTCCTCTCCCTTCCTATCACACTGTTATTTTCACAGAACTACATCCTTCTACAGCAAAACTCCTGTAGAGTGACCACCATTCCATGAGAGCAGCTCTAAAACAGGCCCCTGGTTTCTTTATCCTTCCCATTTAGGCCTGATGATGATAATGGCTACCTGTTCTTTGTCATCCTGTGTGTTTCAACATCCCTTGTTGATTGTCAACTAAAAACAAATCCAGGCTTAGATAAGGAGAAACTTTATTAGAAAAGTCTGTTGCAATAAGGAGGATGTCCTGATGGGAAGAATATGGAAGAGTCTCTAAGGTCAGGCAGAAGTAAGTTGCTTTTATAGTCAGGGGTATGTAGACAAGGCTATAAAGAATCCAGTATGGAGAAATGGAATGTGCTGGAGATGTCATCAGATAGCTGAGCAGGAATTATCTTTCACCGGGCTATTAAGGAGGAGTTGTTCCATACTCCATTCTGATGCAAATTCAAGCTAAGTTCAAGTGAACATCACTTAAGAGACTTGCCTTGTGCAGAGAGAGAGAACTTTGACTACAGTTTGGTCAAGTCAGTTAGAAGGTATTTTGTCCAGACAGATCAGTGGGTAGCAATAATTCATGTTTTAATTATGAGTAAAATATCCTTCTATGATGGGGGAAAAGACTTTTAGTTCAAAATTTTGAGTAAAATTGGTTATCTTGTTTATGCATTTTAATTCCAAATAAGATTCATCTTTTCTCCCAAAATACTAATTGCTGTCTAAAAATTGTGTTAAATAGCATTACAACATGGCTCCTTTGGTTCTAATCTTTCTTTTTTAGATAGAAATTACTGTATGTCTTTGAATGCCCTTGGTTGTGAAGAACTGACTCACTTTTATATCTCAAGAACTAAGATTGAAGAAAATTTATAGATAGAGCCGACCTTATCATGCTTAAATAAAAAGAACACTACTATATTAAAAGTGGCACCTTTCAGAAAAGAGCAGATTCACACTTGTTCCAGTCTAAAAAAGAAAAAAAAAAAAGGACTACTATATGTGAGAAGGAGATAAGCACAAAGGCAGTTAACATTTTGAAGCAGCATCATGTAGAAGGAACTTTTTCTAGTTCCTGGTCTGGTACTTGTTAACCATGGAAACATGAGCCAGTTCACTTAAAGACTCTGATGTCCTGTTTTATTTCGTGGAAAACACTGAAGATAATAATATATGCTCTACCAACTGCCTGCAGTTCTTGTAAATATAAGAAAGAGATAATGGAATTGAAAGACTCTAATAGCCTGTAAAATTGGAATGGCAATGTAATATGTTATTATAGATACTTAAGAGTATTCTACCAAGATGTGAAAAGAGTTAGCTAAGGATACATGACCCCATATAGTTCTGATTTGACTGAAATATATACAATTTCACCAGTGTTTGAAATCTTAAAGGGTGAGGATTAGATCATTTTATCTTACTGAAGTTCGAATGCAGACTTCAATCTTGAATTTTTAGATTTTTAAAAATGAAACGTCCCCCTTCTTAAAACTCATTGTTTCACAAAACTTAACAGAAATCAAGGAACTGTAATAAATAAAAATATAATATAAATAATATTAAAACCTATATAGAGAGGTACAGCCATAATATAAACCACATAAAAATGAAGGTCATTTTTTATTAAATTATCTCTTTGTAATTGCAATTGTAATGTAATTGTAGATTCACATGTAATTGCAAGAAATAATAGAGACCTTGTGTGCACTCTATCCAATTTTCCCCCGTGGTTAAATCCACAAAAATCTAAATCTAACAAAACTGTACTACAATATCACAACCAGGATGTTAGCATTGATACAGTCTTGGTACAGAGCATTTCCATCACTACAAACAAGGGTCTCCCACATACTATCCTTTTGTAGTCACATCTACTTCCTCCTCATTCCCAGCCTTAACCCTTGGCAACCACTGATCTGTTCTCTATTTCTATATTTTATTTCAAAAATGTTATATAAATTACATTAACATATACATTACATTGTATATAAATTATAGTATGCCATCTTTTAGAATTGGCATCTGGATTACTTCCAGTTTGGAGCTATTATAAATACATCTGTGATAAATATTTATATTCAGGTTTTTGAATAAACTTAAATTTTCATTTCTTGGGATAAATTTTCTATCAGAGTTCTTAGGTGACCAGGTGTGCATTAGTTCATTCTCATGCTGCTATAAGGACATATCCAATACTGGGTAATTTATAAAGGAAAGAGGTTTAATTGACTCACAGTTCAGCATTGCTGGGGAGGCCTCACGAAACTTACAATCATGATGGAAGGGGAAATAAACACGTTCTTCTTCACATGATGACAGGGAGTAGAAGTGCAGAGTGAAGTGGGCCGGGGAGAAGCCCTTATAAAACCATCAGATTCATGAGAACTCACTTACTATCACAAGAACAGCATGGAGGCAACTGCCACCATGATTCAATTACTTCCCACCGGGTCCTTCCCACAACATGTGGGGATTATGGGAACTACAGTTCAAGATGAGATTTGGGTGGGGACACAGCCAAATCATATCAAGGTGCATTATCAATGAGAAGTACTATTTTTGAAAAAAAATCTTTTTTTTTCTTAAAGTTAGGTCTCAAAAGTGAGCTTAAAATGCTCAATCGACATGCCGTGAACAGATGAGCTGTCATTGAGGCTTTGTTGTTCCATTTATACAGCATGGAGAGAGAGACTTTGGTATTATTCTTAAGTGATGGAAGACTTTTGCAAATGTAAATGAACACTGGCTTTGACAGAAAGTCACCAGCTGCATTAGCTCCTAACAAGAGAGTCAGCTTGCCCTTTGAAAATTTTAAGCCAGGTATTGACTTCTGTTCTTTACCTATGAAAGCCGTAGATGGGATCTTCTTCAAATAAAAATTTTGTCTATGTTTAAAACATATTTAGTATAGCCACCTTCATCAATGATCTCCGCTAGATTTTTCAGATAACTTGCTGTAACTTCTATACCAGCATTTGCTGCTTCACCTTGTACTTTGATGTTATGGAGATGGCCTCATTGCTTAAGCCTCATGAACCAATTTCTGTTAACCTCTAACCTCTAACTTCCATTTTTCTACAGCTTTCTGACCTCTCTTAGCCTTCACAGAATTGAAGAGAGCTAGGGCCTTGCTTCAGTTAGGCTTTGCCTTAAGGGAATGTTGTAGCTACACATTTCAGCAATAAGGTTTCTTATCATTTATGTGTTTATTGGGGTAGCACTTTTAGTTTCCTTCAAGAACTACTCCTTTGCATCCACAACTCGGCTGTTTGGCCCAAGAAGCACTGCTTTCAGCCTATCTTGGCTTTTTACACACCTTCCTCATTAAGTTTAATCATTTATAACTTTAGATTTTATATAAGACGTGACTCTTCTTTCTACTTACAGGCCATTGTAGGGTTATTAATTAGCCTCATTTCAATATTCTGGTCCTTCTCCAAGCAGAGGGAGTGATATGAGGGAAGGACTACTTAGTGCAGCAGTCAGAGCACACAAAACATTTATCAATTAAGTTTATCATCTTATATGCACACAGTTCATGACACCCCCAAAACAATTACAATAGTAACATCAAAGATCACTGATCACAGATCACCTTAACAAATACAATAATAATGAAAATGTTTGAAATATTGTGAGAATTACCAAAATGTGACAGACACATAGAGTGAACAAATGCTGTTGAAAAAACGGCATTGAAAGTTTTGCTCAATGCAGGGTTGCCACAAATCTTCAATTTGTAAAAAATGCAATATCTGCAAGATGCAAAAAAATGAAGCACAATAAAGTGATGTATGCCTCTCTAAAGTCACCTGTAGTGTTTCTGTAGATATTCTGTGATTTGAGAAATTTTCCTCTATTTCTATTTTTTCTGAAAGTTTTCATTATGAATAGTTACTGAATTTTGTCAAATGCTTTTTCTGCATCTATTATTATGTGTGTGTTTTTTCATCTTCATCCTGTTTGTACAATGGATTACATTGATTGATTTTCTAATATTGAACCAATCTTGCACATCTTGTAATAACTCCACTTGGCAATGGTATATCGTTCTTTAATACATTGTTGAATTCTATTTAGTAATATTTTGTTAGGAATTTTTGCATCTATATTTATTAGGGTTATTGGTTTGTAGTTTTCCTTTCTTTTCTCTTCCCTTTATCTGGTTTGGTATCAAAGCAATGTTAGCTTTACAAAACATATTGTGACGTATTCATATCTCTTCAAATTTCTGGAAAAATATGTAAAATTGATCTTGTTTCTTATGCACAAGTTTTTGTTTGTTTGTTTGTTTGTTTTTAATTCTTCAGTGGAACTATTTAGACCTTGTTGTGGAGTTGAGAATTTCAAAATTCTAAATTCTGTTTTTGTAATAGTTATTTTAACTTGTTTAAATGATCTGTTCCAAAATGAGTGAATTGTTGTAACTTGCATTTTTAAAGAATTGGTCCATTTTATAGATCTTTATTATTATTTTTCTGTTATAGGTTTCACTTGTTTGTGTTCTAATGTTTATCTGTTTTCGTATCTTTCCTTCTGATTGCTTTGGGTTTATTTTGAACATTTTTTTCTAGATTCTTAAGGTGGAAATTTTTATTATTGACTTGAAATATTTTCCTTTCTAATGTACTGCATTTAATGCTATAAATTTCCCTTTTAGCATTACTTTAGTTGCTTCTCACAAATTTCGATATGTTCTTTCTTTTAATTTTCATTCAGTTTAATGTATTTTTTAAAATTTTTCTTGAGATTTTCTCTTTGAACCGTGGGCTATCAAAGTGTTGGCCAGGCATGGTGACTCACTCCTGTAATCCCAGTACTTCGTGAGACTGAAGCAGGAGGATTACTTGAGCCCAGGAGTTCAAGAACATCCTGGGCAACACAGTGAAACCCCATTTGTACAAATAATAAAATATTGGCCTTGTGTGGTGGCATATGCCTGTAGTCCCAGCTACTCAGAAGGCTGAGGCAGGAGAATCACTTGAGCCCAGGAGGTCAAGTCTGTAGTAAGCCATGATCATGCCACTACACTCTAGCCTGAGCAACAGTGCAAGACCCTGCCTCTAAAATAAATGTGTAAATAAATAGTGTTGTTTAGTTTCATGTATTTAGATATTTTCCTGTTATTATTTGCTGTTGGTTCTAGTTAGATTCCATTGTGATTGGAAAACATTTCCATTCTTTAAAATTTGTTGAGGTTTGGTTATGGCACAGGATATTGTCTGTCTTGATTTATGTCTGTGGCACGTAAAAAAAAAAAAAATTATATTGTGCTTTTTTTGAGTAAAGTGTCCCAAATATATGTTGATTAGAGTCTTTTGTTTGATGACATTTTTGAGTTCTTCCATATCCTTGTTGGTTTTCTAACCACTTCTTCTATTAAATTGTTGAGAAAGTAATGTTGAAGTATCTATATAACTGTGTATCTTCCATTTAACTTTTCAGTTTTTCTAGTTCTTTCAGCTTTGTTTCACAGAACTATAAATGTGGATTTGTTTATTTCTCGTTTCTGTTTTATCAGAATTAGCTTCCAATGCTTTGATCTCTCTTATTTAGTGCATCCACATTTAGAATGGCCATGTCTCCTTAGTAACTTGGCTCTTTTATCAATTCACAATGTCTTTCTCTAACTCTGGTAACTTCCTTTGCTACTCTATCTCCTATTTATAAAGCTGTTTGTGATTTCTTTTGACTAATATTTGTATGTTTTTTCCTCTCTTTTACTTTTGGCCTGCTTATAACATTATATTTGAATTCAGTTTCTTTTAGATAGCACACAGTTGTGTCATAGTTTTAATTGATTTTTCCAGTCTGTATTTTGTTATTTTCAAAGCATTTACATTTTATGTAGTTATTGATATAGTAGGGATAAAATCTGCCATTTTATTTTGTTTTCTGTTTGTTCTCTATTTTTGCTTTTGCCTTCTTTATTCTGCCTTCTAATGGTTTACATGATCATCTTTTAGACTTTCATTTTGATAGAGCGTTTTTTTATTGTATCTCTTTATATAGTTTTTCAGTGATTGTTCTAAATAATACATTATGTGTACATCATTCACCATGTACGGCTGGTATCATTTTACCAGTTCAAGTGATGTGGCATTTTCCTTTATGTCATTTTGCCCTTCTGTTTATAATTATCTTAGATGTATTTCCTCTACATGCATTTAGAACCTTCTGTTTATAACCTAATTATCTAAAATATTTCCTCTACATGCATTTAGAACCACATTATAATTCTTTATGGAGCCATTAAGCATAATTTAGATAATTAAGAGAAAGAAAGTCCATTGTATTTACCCATATTTTTGCTTATTATGATCTTTCTTCCTTTCTGATGTATCAAGATTTCTTCCTTTATCATTTTTTTTCCTGTTTAGAGAACATCTTCAGCCACTCTTTCAGAGTAGGTTTGCTGCCAGCAAATTTTCATGGCTTTTCTTCATCTGAGAAGGTTGATTTCTCCCTTCATTGCTGAATGATATTTTCATTGTATTTAGAATTCTGGGTGGACAGAACTTTTCCTTCAGCATTTGGTAAATGCTATTTCACACCTTCTGGGCTCCATAATTTCAGATGAGACATCTGTCGATATTTGACTTGTTTTCCCATATATGGAAAGTGCCATTTCTCTCTTACTGTTTTTAACATTTTTCCCTTTGTCTTTAGTTTGTATAAGGTTTACTGTGGTGTGTCCAGTTGTGGACTTTTTATGGTTCATTGTGTTCTCATTCCTTCAGCTTCTTCTTTCTGTATGTTTATACATTTTGTCAAATTTGGGGAGTTCCGATCATTATTTCTTTGAACATTTTTTCAGCTTTACCCCTTTTCTTTTTTTCTGGAATCCCATAAAATTATTACTTTTGTTATACTCCCACAGGTTCTAGCAGACTCTGCTATTTTTTTCCAACTTATTTTCACTCTCTGTTGTTTATATTCTGTAATTTCTATGGCTCTATTTTCAAGTTAACTGATTATTTTCTCTTTTCTCTCCATTTGCTATTGAGTCCATCCAGTGAGTTTTTATTTCTGTTATTATATTTCCAGTTTTAATCGTTTCACTTTTTAGAAACAGTTTACCTTAATTTGCTGAGACTTTCTATGTTTTCTTTGTTTCAAGTATGTTCATAATTGTTCATTAAAGGATTTTTATGGTAGTTTCAAGATCTTCGTCAGATAATTCTAACATCTCTGTCATCTTAGTGTTGCATCTATTGATTATCCTTTTTCATTCAATTTGCAATTTTCCTGGTTCTTGGTACAATTAGTAATTTTCAGTTGAAACCTGGACATTTTCAGTACTATGCTGTGATATTCTGGATCTTATTTAAACCTCCTTTAGCTGAAATCTTCTGACCTGCTCTGGCAGGATAAAGTGAAGGTGACACAAAGCAGGTGAGCCCCAAAACTGGGGCTTAGCATAGGAAGGTTCTTGGGTCTTATAGGTTATACAGTGTGACCCCTGGATGACATAGGGTAGCCAACGTGCAAACTTGCAAACTCTATTCCAAGATTTTTGTTGTTGTTGTTTTTGTTTTTTGTTTTTTGAGACAGAGTCTCACTCTGTTGCCCAGGCTGGAGTGCAACAGCATGATGTTGGCTCACTCTGCAACCTCCGTCTCCCAGGTTCAAGCGATTCTCCTGCCTCAGCCTCCTGAGTAGCTGGGATTTTAGGCATGTGCCACTACACCCAGCTAATTTTTTGTATTTTTAATAGAGACGGGTTTTTGCCATGTTGACCGGGCTGGTTTTGAACTCCTGACCTCAAATGATCCACCCACCTCCCAAAGTGCTGGAATATTCCAAGTTTTTGATATACAAGGGAAAGCTACTCCTAAAAGAACAGGTGGTTGCCTGAAAAGTCGGAAGTGGTTATGGAGTGTGATGTCTACCCTTTGCCGCCAAGTTGGATCTACAGAGATATTTCTATCTTGTTCTAATGGCAGTGGTTGAGCAATCTTTGTTTTCCGAAAGGCAACAGTACTCCTACCTCCCCAGACTAGGCAATTGTTTTGTCCCTGTATGGTCTGATCCAGAAGAAAGCACCATGATTACAAGTAGAATCCCATTTACCTTGCTGTGGCCTGGGGAACTTGGTAGGTAAACTTGGATCCGAACATCACAAGAAAACTTCCACTTATGTGTCATTAACACAACAGGGGGTCGAAAAGATAGAATTACTAGTGCACTGGATACAATTAGTGCAAAAGACAGAATTATTAGTGCACTGAACTTTCCAGGTCCAGGTAATAATTGTGGGGGCTTTCAGACAGAGTCTGTTAAGTAAGGGAGGTTTCCATTTAACAACTAGCATTTTGGGTACTTGGGATCACTAGGGTTAGTTAGAAGGTCTGGGGAGATGGCCATGAGATTTTCTGCAAGATACAACTGTCTATCCTGAAGATGTTGTTGACAAATCCAGCAACCATGAAAATGATTCCTTGATGCTATAATTTTCGAAATATTTACTATAGAGTTTTGTTCCCATCAACACTGTATCAGGGTAATTTGGAGAGCAAACAGGATTAACACTGGCAACATGGTGTCTGGTTGGGCCTTAGAACAACAGAACAAAAAGAGATGTTTCCCAAGAGGAGGCAGCTGGTTAATGTAATAGAAAAGAAATATAGTCAGGAAGAAGAGAAAAAATAATGCTCCTGTTCCTGTCTGCAACATCACGTTGCCACTTCTGACTGAGAGCTGATTATTTTCAGTAGGTAGCAGAGCTCTTTCAAAGTTTTATAGATCTAGTTCGTAGTGTCCCCCAACCTTGTGCCTATAACTCACAAGAAGCACATTTAATCGTTGATAGGTGTACTCAATTATTATTTCCTGAAGTTTAACAGCAGTGAGGATACTCAACCGCACCTGAGAGGGGCTCTTCCATTTTGGTTTTAGTTGATCCTCGGGGGAGTCTTCTTTTTAAGTTTTTAGTAAATCTAAGTCTCCTGGTTGAACAGGGGAACTATTTCTTTTTTTTCTTTGTGGGGAAAAGCAATATTTTACTTTTGTATTGGAGGGCCTTTTGAACCTGGCCTAAATTCCAAAGTGGAGGGAGAGTGTTTGTGTAGCTAATTACTACAAGCCAAGACCACAGCAGCTCAACACATCTGTTGAGACAGTCAGTTTTACAACCCCATTTCCTAGCTCTTAGTTTTTGGCTCTTACACAGCTCAAAAGGGGTTCAAGGGCCAAGGAATGCCCACCCGCCTCCACTCTCATTTGGCCCAGAACCTCCAGCTGACTGTTAAGTCCCCTAACTCCAAGTCCCCCTCCCGTGGGAGGCCCACCAAGGGACATGATGGACACAGGGCAGGAAGCACACCACCCCAGTGTTGGCACAGGACAAAATAAAAGCTTGGCCATTGACACTGCCTCCAGCACATACTGACAGAAATGGAGAAAACAAACCAAAAAATCAAAATCCATAGCCCCTACCCACACCCAACAGACTGAATAGATGTCCCCCTCCCAACCAAAGGGAAGGGAGTTGGGCAGGCACTCACCAGCCCCCAAAACCCTTCTAAGCAATATAAAAGTCAAAAAACAAAAGCCAAAAGAAGGTTACACATAAAGAAAATCTGAAAGCATAGAATTAGGCTGTACTGGAAAGAATGCTGCTCCCACAGACCTCTAAGACAAAACGCTTCAGCGTCAGGTCATAATAACAGTCAGAGCTGGAGGAGGAAAACCCACAGAAGCTGACAATAAATGCAAAGGAGAGAGTTACATGAATCTGAGAAGTTTCCAAAAGAAATAGATTACAGAATTGAACAACGAAATTTCTGATATTTTATCAAAACAATACCTGAAGAAAATCTGGTTCCAAAATACAGACCACTTTTTCAGAAAACCTACCACAAACCATTTTTCTTTAATCAGCAATTTTAATCACAGGACAAAATTTATTTTGTAAATACCCTTTTGTCAACCTTATTACATTGTATGTAGACCATCTATTATGTGTGAACTTACTGACTTGACCTCTGGTACCTCTTTTTCAAATAACCAGCTATTTTACTCTAGGACAAGAATTTACTATACGAAACCCCTCCTCATACAAAATCGCTCACTCTTTTTTTCTTTTCATAACATTTATTACATCTCTCTTTTTTCTAGTCATTGGTTTTATTATATTTTGAACATCCTTTTTAGTAACCTCTGAATTTGATAAAGATTATTATTTTTCTCAATAAAGAATACATCTCTTTGGCACGTTTTATATAAACCTAGGAACAAGAGATTTTGAACTGCCCACCAGATATTGGCATTCTATAGATGAGAACCATTACACCATTTTAAGACATTAAACCACACAGAAAGCTCACTAAGCCTCTATTCCATTCACATGCATTTAACTTTTCACTTTTAACAGTTTTATCTATACCACCTCCAAGAACCAAGATACCATGCAAAGCTAGTCATCATTTGAAGCCATTTTAACAATTTTAACACTTATGACATTGGTAATTTATCTAGGTAAAAATTTTAAAAGTTAAATTTTAGAAGACACAGTATTCTCATCAAACTATTAAGCTTAGATTAGTCTTATTTAATTTAGTAATACTCTTTTATTTATAAGTCAATTTGATAGCACGTTACATGAAACATATATAGGTATATATATATATTATGAGATATATACCTATGTATGTATATATGTTGCATATACCTATACATGTTACATGCAACATATATACATATATAGGTATATATATAATACCTATATACACGCACCTAAAAAAAAAACCAAAAAACCTTAAATAAAATGACCTATACAAGACAACTGGATTCAAGTTATTTACAAAATTGGGACCCATTCTCTTGGTCAAATTTTGTTTGCCTGATAGATATAGAAGACAACAACAGGCTGGGAAAGGAATCCTATAGCATCAGATAAGAAAGAGAAGGAACAAATTGCTTTGCTCGAGGGTCCCGAAGCCACTGGAGGGCTTACCCAGCAGTGGAGACACCAAAGAAAAATATTTGGGCAGGTGCTTCTCTGCCACTGCTGGAAGCTGTCTGTCTGTTCGATCAAGGGTCCAAGTGTCAAGGGTCCAAGATCTCCAATAAACTTGCTTGACCTAGGAAGCTCTTTGAGGCTAGTGGAAGAAGGTTAGTTCTAGAATTGATGGGGAGTTTTTTTGTCTCTCTCACCAGGGACAGTTAAGGTGTTCTCATTATCACTGGCCCTTTTGCTTATTGTAGGCACATTGATTCTGACCCAGGAGTCAGCCAGTCTGGGGCTCCTCTCTGCGCATCCCAGTTGCCGATCTCATGACACTTTCTTAGGATGGGTAATTCTGAGGTGGCAGGGTTCTTAAAGGAACTGTTAACAATTATGCATTTTGGCTATGTCTCTTTTTTTTCACCTTTTTTTCCCCTGTCCCCATTATTGTAAACTTTAAAGGCTGTGCTTAAGAGTTGACTCAAAGGGATTTGAGGCCCCATTGCTGCTGTTTGTAGCTTCCCCCTAATATCAGGGACAGACTGAGTAATAAAATGTATGCCCAGGAGAGCTTGTCCTTTTGTGGAGTCTAGGGTCTGCTTTAGCATTTTTTTGAGTACCTCAACCAAATGACCCTGAAACAGAGCAGGATTTTCATCCTTTCCCTGAGTTATTTCTCTAACCTTGTCATAATTCACTGGCTCGACCACACACTTTTTCCTTCACATTTTTCCCATGGCACAGCAAGCAGATGACAACACTTGCAAGTCATGACAAGTTAAATTAAACAACATGATAAACTCAACAAACGCCTCTATAAACTTTTCTAGATCTTCTGAAAGCTGGCCAATTTTTTCTTTGTATAAAGCAAATTAGACTAGAAAATGGCACACGTACACTAAGTATTCCTGCATTTTGATCAGTTACTTCCCGCAATAGACACGGTTTGATTTTAGGGGCTGCTAGGGGGCCCCACTCCTGGTGGTAGTGGTTGTGCTTACTTTCTTGGGCAGTCGGGGGTGGGATATAAGCTGGGGCTGGGGGATAAGAAGGGAGGGATGTCTGATGACTTTGGGGTGGAATCGTTCATTAGAAAACTGACAAGAAACCCCTCAGAATTTGGGGACTGAGGAGGTGTCAGGGAGGGTGTAGGTTCTCTAGTGGGAGCAGCTAGGAATGGCTCCTTTATGCATGGCTTTCTGATGCCTTGATGTAACATGAGCCAGTAAAGGGCCATAAAAGCCTACACATAAGGGACATCTTCCCATTTTTTCTTCTTTTTTACAGAATAAGTTCAATTGTAAAACGTCATTATAATGTATAGAATCATGTTGAAACCAAATCTATCGGTTTTCTAATTTGTATTGAACCCAAGCAGTGTTGCAATAGAAAATACAGTTTCTTTTTCTATAAGTTGAATTGGAATGTACTCCAGTAACCTAAAAGACATCCTAGTGGACAGTCTTCTGGGATGCTCATCATTTTCCCCATGACTAAAAGGATTTTAACTGGATACAGAAGTTTTTCTAAGTCTAGGGAGATGGAAAGCAACTGGGCCCTTGTTATTTTTCCCTTTTAGATTCCCACTTCCTGCAGAGAAGATGTAAGTAGGTAGCAAAGCATTACAAAAGCATATTACAAGCTACAGTTGGGCAGTAAAATGTTGAGCCTAAATTTCACACAGAGCGAGTATTGGGCAGAGAGAGGGGCTAAATAAATGGTGACTATGGAAGGAAGGAAGGCAAAGATCTAAACAGCATTGCCCAAGTAGAGACCTCAGAAGCCCTGACTTGCTGGAGAACCTACCCAGCAATGGAGACACTGGAAAAAATATTCAAGTGGCCACTTGTCTAGCATTTATAGGTGGTCTTCTATCAGGCCAGGGCCCCAGGAACTCTCAGTCCCTTCATCCAAGAGGAGTTTGAGCAAGGCAGTTATAAGGCAGAACGTAGGAAGGGGCCTGCAATTGGTTATTAGAAAACTAATAACTTCCAATTTCAGGGCAGAAAAAGATGAGACCAATATTCCCCTAGGAGAGGGGGTATAACCCACAATTCTAGAGGGAATGCCAATGCCAAAAATCCCAGAGCATCTGTGGGGAGGCCAATAATACCAATGCTGAAAACACAGAGTGCTCGAGTCTCAGCCAGTGAGGGTCCCCTCACCAAATGCCAAAACCTCAGGGCACCTGGGGGTGGACAACAGTGAAACCAAGACCAAGCTGGGGTCACAGAACAACATGACTCTGGCATCCTGGAGTCAATACAACAGGAGACTTCTCACAACCAAGTGTTCTGCCTTAAACAATTGCCCAAACACAGTCAACAGAAAGTCAAAAGCAAATATAAGACAGCAAACAAAACGTACATTTTAGGACTGAAAATAAAACCACTGATGTAACAATAAAATGGAATCACAGGAGGAAGGACTGGGTGAAGAGGTGACAAGGACATGCTTTGGGGCACTCAAATGACAGGGGACTTTTACCCCTTAGCCAAAAGCTTTTATCCCCAAGTTTACCCAATATCATGGGGGAGGAGGAAGAGGGGACACTCACTCATTCACAGGCACCAAAATGGCGCTGACCACTCTTGCATGTGCGACTCAGGTGAAAAACTACACAGGTTGAGTGAGCTCAGCTGCCACGTCAGGGAGCCATCACAGGGACCATTAGCCCACTGACCTGCCAGTTGGAGCTGCAGGTCCCTAACAAGCAGCAGCACTATGGCCACTTGCCCATCTGCTCAGCTCTGCTGCTTGCCAGTAAAAATGATGGCTCTGAAAAGAGCCTTTGATTAGTTGTATAGCACTGTTGTGTTAGCAGATCTTTATTGGTATAGCCTCAGTGTTAAAGCTCTTGCAGCCTTAATTACAGACTGTTTTGCAAATCTCGGCATCTCTCCACTCATCCTCTCTCCAATTGCCATCTCCCACCATCTCTAACTAATCAACGTCTTTCCGCTGATTGCCACTGTCTTCATCCCTCCATTGGTCAGCAGATGATGCAGAGCAGATGGGCACCAAAATTGGGGCTTAGCCCAGGAGGGTTCTTGGCTTCGCTCAGGAAGAAATTCAAGGGCAAGCTGATGGTATTAGACAGGAAGTGACAGTGTACAGCAGCAGCAGAGGTACTGCTCGTTGTGGAGCAGGGCTGCTCTGTAGGCAATGTACTCACAGGAGCACTCAGAGGCAGTTCTGCAGTCATACTTATATCCACTTTTAATTATATGCAAATTAATGGGCAGATTATGCAGATATTTCTAGAAAAAGGGTGGTAACTTCTGGGTTAGGTTGCTTCTGGTTGTTAGGTTGCTGCCATGGAAATGGCTGGTCACTTACGGGTGCTGCCATGAAAACGGTAAACTGACATGGCACATTGGCATGAGTGTCATATGAAAAGGTGTTTCCACCCCTTTCCTGTTTTAGCTAGTTCTCAACTTGGTCCATTGTTCAAGTCCGGTCTCCGTAGTGGAGTCCTGCCTCTGGAGTCAACTCCTGCCTACTACTTTAAAAGGGGTTGTGGGGCACTGTCTTTGTCCTTGCCAAGTGTGTATAAAGCCAAGTCCCCCACTCTGCCTTAGTTGGCCCCCAAGGGGGCCGTTCCTCCTTTTTGCTGGGGTGGGGTAGAAGTCCAGACTTTCCATGTGGTCTCCACTGATACTGATGGAGGATGGAAGGTCATGAAAGTCCAGCTTCCCTACTCAGCCATTTCTGACACCACCTCACCAGGAAGCTTGGGGTGCCTTATTACAGTCTTTAGCTCCCCACTTAACTTTTGCTAGGGGGAAGGGACAAAGTCACCCAGGATTTTCTGTGATACTTGTGCAGAGTAGAGAGGTTACTGTCTAAAAATGTTTTATCATTTTAGGCTGCTCCTATCTAGGTCCTTTGGCTAGAGAGAGTAGGCTTTTGTGGCATCTGGTTTTGTCTGCACTGATTGGCTCTCTGGGTTGCTACCTTTTTCAAATTTAAGTATCAGACAGATGAGACCAAAAGAAAACCTGGGGTATTCACCATTGTTTTGTTTATTGCATTCCCAGGTCCCTCACTGCTCTGCCTTCTTTTCTTTATGTTTCAGAGTCTTCTTATGTTGTTTTATATATAATGTTCAGGAATTGTAGTTATACTAAGTGGAAGGGACAGGAACAAGGTGTCTGATATAAATCATATTAATAATCTGATGAAGATGTTGTATTAGTCCGTTTTCACACTGCTTATAAAGACATACTTGAGACTGGGAAGCAAAATAGGTTTAATTGGACTTACAGATGCATATGGCTGGGAAGGTCTCAGAATCATGGAGGGAGGTGAAAGGCACTTTTTACATGGCAGCAGCAAGAGAAAATGAGGAATATGCAAAAGTGGAAACCCCTAATAAAACCATCAGATCTCTCTAGACTTATTTACTACCACAAGAACAGTATGGGGAAACCACCCTCATGATTCAAATTATCTCCCACTGGGTCTATCCCACAGCATGTGGAAATTATGGGAGTACAATTCAAGATGAGATTTGGGTGGGGACACAGAACCAAGCCATATCATTCCAGCCCTGACCCATCCAAATCAATCTCATGTCCTCACATTTCAAAACCAATCATGGTTTCTCAATAGTCCCCAAAAGTCTTAACTCATTTCAGCATTAACTCAAAAGTCCACAGTCCAAAGTCTTATCTGAGTCAAGGGAGTCCCTTCCACCTATGAGCTTGTAAAATCAAAAGTAAGTTAGTTACTTCCTAGATACAATAGGGGTAAAGGCATTGGGTAAATACAGCCATTCCAAATGGGGGAAATTGGTCAAACAAAGGGGCTACTGGCACCATGCAAGTCTGAAATCAAACAAAGTTGTCAAATCTTAAAGTTTCAAATGATCTCCTTTGACACCTTTACCTTGCATCTGGGTCACACTGAGGCAATGGATTGGTTCCCACTGTCTTGAGCAGCTCTACCCCTATGGCTTTGCAGGTTACAGCCTCCCTGCTGGCTGTTTTAACAGTCTGGCATTGAGTCTCTGCGTCTTTTCCAGGTGCATAGTGCAAGCTGTCAGTGGATCTACAGTTCTGGGTTTTGGCAAATGGTGGCTCTCTTCTCAGAGCTCCATTAGGTGGTGCCCCATAGGGACTCTGTGTGAGGGCTCCCACCCCACATTTCCCTTCCACACTGCCCTAGCAGAGATTCTCCCTATGTGCCCCCACCCCACCTCCCCACCCCTTGCAGCAAACTTTTGTTCCGGCATCCAGGCATTTCCATACATCTTCTGAAATCTAGGTGGAGGTTCTCATACATCTGTTCTTGATTTTTGTGCACTTGCAGGCTCAACACCATGAGGAAGCTGCCAAGGCTTGGGGCTTGTACCCTCTGGAGCCATGGCCCGAGCTCTGCACTGGCCCCTTTTAGCCATAGCTGGAGCAGCTGAGACACAGGGCTGAACAGAGCATGAGGACCCTGGACCTGGCCCACTAAACCATTTTCTTCTAGGCCAACAGGCCAGTGATGGGAGGGGCTGTGGTGAAGACCTCTGACATGTCCTGGAGACATTTTCCCTATTGTCTTGGGGATTAGCATACAGCTCCTTGTTACTTATGTAAATTTCTGCAGCTGGCTTGAGTTTCTCCTCAGAGAATAGGTTTTTCTTTTTTATCACATTGCCAGGCTGCAAATTTTCCAAACTTTATGCTCTGTTTCCTTTTTAAAACTGAATGCTTTTAACAGCACCCAAGTCATCTCTTAAATGCTTTGTTGCTTAGGAATTTCTTCTGCCAGATACCCTAAATCATCTCTCTCAAGTTCAAAGTTCCACAAATCTCTAGGACAGGGCAAAATGCCACCAGTCTCTTTGCTAAAATGTAACAAGAGTCATCTTTGCTCCAGTTCCCAACAAGTTCCTCATCTCCATCTGAGATCACCTCAGCCTGGACCTTGTTGTCCATATTGCTATCAGGTTTTAGGTCAAAGCAATTCAATAAGTGTCTAGGAGGCTCCAAATGTTCCCACATTTTTCTGTCTTCTCTAAACCCTCCAAACTGTTCCAACCTCTGCCTGTTACCCAGTTCCAAAGTCACTTCCACATTTTCAGGTATCTTTTCAGTAAAGTCCCATTCCACTGGTACCAACTTACTACATTAGTCCATTTTCATGCTGCTGATAAAGACATATCTGAGAGTGGGATGAAAAAGAGGTTTAATTGGACTTACAGCTCCACATGTCTGGGGATGCCTCAGAATCGTGGCAGGAGGTGAAAGACACTTCTTATATAGCGGCAGCAAGAAAAAATGAGGAAAATACAAAAGCGAAAACCCCTGATAAAACCATCAGATCTCATAAGACTCACCACCATGATTCAAATTATCTCTCACCAAGTCGTTCCACAACACATGGGGATTGTGGGAGTACAATTCAAGATGAGATTTGGGTAGGGACACAGAGCCAAACCATATTCAGATGTAGTCATTATATAATGACATTAAACTCTGCTGTTTTAAATGTTTTGTAAATACTACATGCAATTTGAACCATCTCACAAAATGAAGAATTTTGGGGCAGTTTAGTCCAAGAATCAAAGTTCCAGGGATTTCAAGACTCAATAATCTGCATTTCAAAAGTCTAAATCTGTGTGACAGGAGTGACAGGCCCAGCCCAGCCTGAGCCACATTGCTCTTCTCTGCTGTTCCTCAGGGTCTATCAGTGAGACTTTCTCACTTGATCACATTAAAAGAGAATAATCAGCCATATCTTGAACTAGTCTGTAAAGAAGTTGCATGAGCTTTAAAGCGGGAAAAGAAATACGTGTCCTAGAATTAAGTTTCTCGAATTTGAAATATGAGGGTATAATGTGATACTTTTTCTTTAATTATTTTTGTTTTGCCACTCTTATGTAACAACTTTTTCATATTTTATATTCCAAGATGCATCTCACATAGGAACTCACTGAAATACATTATCCCCATTTGCCATCCTAATGAACAAACATACATATAGCCAAAGGATACAGCAGCAGTCTTTTTCTCTTGTCTCCTCTGCAGCAAGGTTACCTGCCTCTGGCTTGAATATATAAACAGCTTTAAAACACACACATCCACACACACAAACACATACACACTTTACAAAAGCACTGGCTGAAGTAATTTTTACTTTTTAATTATTTCAAAAGTTCAAAAAGAAATAATAAATTATTTTTATGGACTAATTACTAGGGGAAAAATATTTTTTAAAAATCAGAAATATGTAAAACTGTAAGTCCCACAATTAAACGTTTTCAGTCAGAAGAATTAGTCAACTGGAAGGGTGATTATTCTAGTAAGAAAGGAAAGATGGGAAGGATCATTGACTGTACAACTCCCATGAGCTCAGAAGACTGAGCAACTCTACTTCACATTCACTGCCTCATTTAATTTTCACAAGACCCATGCAGTAAGCATTATCCCAAATTTACAGATGGAGAACACTGAGGTTTGAGTTCATGTAAATAAGTTGCCTGAACTGTATTCAAACCCTGTTTTTTCTGATAGCATTGCTTATACTCTCTCTGCTCCATCTCCAGAAAACATTACCCTACTGCAAACTCAAAATCAAGTTATGAAGTGGGGTATATGGGGATCTTCTTTGTTCTTTCCTGATGGCCTCTCTTACTACTACAATCATATCTACCACTCAAACAAGAAGTTCTCTTTCAAGCTTAATGTTGGGGGAAAGAAAAAAACACTGAGATTGAAAATTATCTCCCAGTTCAATGAAATATTTAATCAAAGAAGGTTAAAAGAAACAGGATATTTATGCTGGTAAAAAGTTATTAGAAAACAAGGATAAATATTTGATTAGTTTCTCTAGCCCATCTTTCCTCACCATGTGTCTTCCCATTTTCTACAGTTATAAGAGTTGCCTATCACAAAATGAACAGATTGGTTCTGAAGAAACCGTATCAAAATGAGGGGAAAGCATCCCCCACAAAGCCCCAACTCTTTTCTCCTAGGGGATGCAAAATAATAAGGTAGTCTTTCCCTACAGTTCTCAAATTTTTTATTGGTAGGCAATAATTGTTCTCCATGTGAGAAATGCAGATAGTAAGCCATAGAGAATAAAGAGTTTTCCCAGAGTTGTACACTATGTCATTGATCGGTAAAATACTTCTGTTTCTGAATTCCAGCTTCTTTCTCACTGGAAAACTCTTGTGGAATGCATTAGGTTGAAAGATATTGACTAGATTAGGCCTGATGTGTCAAAAAAAAAGTTTTTCAATATGTTTCTCAAATATTCAGCTTGGAGAAAGTATTAGTATATTTAAAAATATATAATAATCACTATTATAAAATTTATTATATATCAGCCAGTGTAAGGCCCTGTATGTTTTTATATATCATGTATTCCCACATACATACAATGATATTTAATGAGTAATTTGACAATATTGAAAACAATACATTAAAAAGCTCATCTTATTTAATCATAAAAATTTCTAAATTAGACTTAGATTGAATTATAAACACAGATGTTCCCAGATTCATCAAATTAAAAAAATTACTCTAGTTTTGGATATTTCTATGCTGCTGTAGTGAATAGGGACAGTATCTCAAGGAAATAGCAAATTGATACTAACAGCTACCTTACCTTACGACGTGAAAATGATTGAACATCTTCCCATTTCTTACGCCAACTCACCTATATGTATCTATGCACTCATACATACACAGGTAGATAAGACATGATGGCTCAAGGATCTAGTAAGAAACACAATGGCAATCCAACTAGAGCCATATATAACCATTACACACATACTGAACAAATAGTTACTCTGTATCACATCATAAAGCGCTTGTTTCATTGTTTCTTTCTCTGTGTGTCTCAATATCCCTATCAAAGTGACTCTTCTAACTCAGGATGAAAGCAAGGCCAGTGCTACTACTTTTCTGTCCACTTTTAGGTCACTAAACACTGCTTCAATTTAGTAATTATAAAAACAAATTTCATTTAACAGTCAAAAGTACTAAAATTCATTTAATGTTATAATTTTTTAGCCCCATTGTGGGCCTGGGATAATCAGGAAGCCTGAAGCTGGAGAAAGAGGCACAGTTATGGGCTCCTTGTCTTTTCCCACCTGGTGGTTGACTCATTCTTTTCTAAATATTCAACTGTGGTTTCTGCTCATTCAGGGAGAATGCGGAGATGAGTGGGTGGATGCTGGGGTACCTAGAAGTCTGTGAGACTGGAAAAGAATGGATGGGCAGGTGATTTCTCACTTGAGCAATAGTTTCACAATCTAGCCTCACTGCTTTCAGAAATTGTAACACATTTGAAGTGTACTCTTTTTATTCTGAGTGTTTAGTGGGTTCCTTGGGTTTCACCCCATTTCTGCCCATCTGTCACATGCTGTCTCTGAGAGCGAAAATAAATTTCCTGCCCTTGTGTAAAACATTCTGAGATAAAGTAAACATTCTTTAGCTACTTGCTCTCAGTAAGATAAAATAATTAAAACAGTTTACTTATGAAGGCTAACAGCTCACACATCAAGACTACACCAATATACAGTTTGCCCATTAAAATTTGTTTTATGATCTCTTTTTCCTCTGTTTTCCAATCCATAGCTATTATATATATTCAATCCCAGGTATATCCTGTCTTAAAATCATTCAGCTGGGCTCTTGGCTCCATCTGCACCCTGCCCCAATTTTCTCATTTTAAGATAATATTAAGACTGTCAATAAGGTGTCCTCTCTTGCTACAATATGTTTAATAAACTCAGCTTTGCTTTTTCAACGGGGTTTTCTAAAGATCTCTAGAGTGGAGGCACCGAATTTCAACCTTGGCCCAGCTAATGCCTCTCATAACCTGGCGTACAGTCAGTTTCTCTTGGCTGAAGTCTTTCAGTCATTCCAAGCAACCAGGCTGCATAAAACCTAAAATAATAACATAAACGTTTTTCAGTTGTGCACAACGTTTATTGCATAAGAAACTTTTCTGTTGGTGATGGTGTGTGTGGGGAGGCTAAAAAAAGCAACAGTGTGCAGAGCAATCTTTAGCATCTGAATACTCTAGATAGAAGTGCCTACTTTCCCCAAAACAATAAAAGAGGAGTGTGAAGCTCTCTCGTCTCTTCAAAGTCCACTTCATAAGGCTTGGGGTTAGAGACTAACGGAGCAATACACATTCTCCCTCTTAGGATTTCACAATCCAGATGTTTTGAAAGAAATAGTCCTCAAAAATCCTTCTTTAATTTGTAACACATAAACTCTTATATCCTCAGTATAAGTGAGAACTTCAAGAGGTCTTTAAATAGCTCTGACTATCTATGTTGTGTATATTTTACAGGGCAGTCAGTTTCACAACTTATGGACAATAGATAACAAAGTTATTTATAATCTTAGAGACTTTGCCAAAGCATTCATTTTAATGGAGATGTTAAGCTCATTTTCCCTGAAGATATGTCTCCCCTTCATCAATAGTAATATAGTTTAGTTTTGTATCTGGAAGACGCAGGTAAAGCCCAAATTTCCTACTCTCCCTTGTAGCTAGTTGTGAATATGTGTCTAAATTCTAACCAATGAAATTTGAGTGGATACAATGTATACATCTTCCTTATTACCTATGGAGAGTGAATTTCTTATCCTCCACTTCTCTTTTTTCCTTCACAAGAGCTAGAACATGGACATGTCCTGACCCAGTTATAACCACACTGATGAGGAAAGTGCCCTACAGAATGGAGAAATAAGAGTATGAAAAAAATATTGGGTCTACAAAGAAACAGATCAAGTAGAACTTCCAAATTCCAAATTGCTAATCTTTCAAAGAAAAAAAAATATTTTTTTCTGTGCAAATTAACCAATAAACTTCCAATTACACATATAATAACAGAGTTACATCTCAATGACAGTGATGTCAGCAGGTGGAGAATTAATGTATAGGGGGCACTTAGAAATGATTGACAATAAACTAAGCAGTTAAGAAACGTTTATTTAAAACAAAACAGACACAGTTTGCGGAAGAGAAAGGCTTGATTCTGATTCAAGGACTACAGCAACTCCTCTGAAGTTATTTATAACTTAGAAATAAGGGTTATAAAAATCCTTATTTTTGTCATTTATTATATGAGAAAATTTTACAGGATGGTGAAGTGGCTCTACTCCAAAAATCTGGAACTTAATTCTCCAAATTACAGGATAGTTAAGAGTGGTGAATTATCAGCATCATCTTTATCCGTTTCACATTTATTTTCTAGGCTACAGGCTGTTTCTGATTTTGTTTCTTCTTTTTCCCTCATTTATTTTACCCAGCATTGATTATTTAAAAAGATTAGGAACAGAGGGTTTACAGTGTGACTTGTCCTATTTCTTTTTTGTTTTGTTTTGTTTTGTTTTTTGAGATGGAGTCTTGCTTTGTAGCCAGACTGGAGTGTAGTGGTGTGATCTCGGCTCACTGCAACCTCTGCCTCCTGGGTTCAAGTGATTCTCTTGCCTCTACCTCCCAAGCAGCTGGGACTACAGGTGACCGCCACCACGCCCGGGTAATTTTTTGTATTTTTTAGTAGAGATGGGGTTTCACTGTGTTAGCCAGGATGGTCTCGATCTCCTGACCTCGTGATCCGCCTGCCTTGGCCTCCCAAAGTGCTGGGATTACAGGCGTGAGTCACTGCTCCTGGCTGACTTGTCCTATTTCTAATTCACCTTTATGGTATTGTCACAAATATAAGTTGTGGAAATAATATCCAAGTGACCACATGCTAGCAAAAGTAAAAAAAAAAGAATCTAAAACTTTCATATTGCTTTTCAAGTCTATGAAACTTAAGTGCTCAACTTGAACCTAAACTCAGATTCAAATTGTATGAGAAGAAATTTTTTTTTTCTCTTTTCTCTTAGGTTCATTGCCTGAGGCCCTAAAAATTAGACTGAAGAAAGACAGAGTGATAGGAGACAAGGCATACAAATTTTATTTGAGATAATTGACATGACACAGGAGACTTCTTAGAAAAGAAGTGATGACCCAAAGAAGCAGATAGGGCTTAGAGCTTATATACCATTTTAACAAATAACAATAAATTGTGGAGATGTGACAAAACAAAGGAAAAGGGTTTGTGGCTTCCAGGTACAGCAAATTATGGGAAGGTAAACATAGGGGGAAACTAATGGAAGATAAGGGCTATCTTAACAATATTTCGTGTGTCTGCAGGTTCTTCTTGGCACTGATTTTCTGCTTTCTTTTAGCAATAAAACATCCCTTGGAGAGGGGATTTATGGCACTCTTTATTTCTCAGAAGTCTGCTTTTACCCAGCTAAGGGAAGCTCTGGGAAGGTTTCTCTGTGAATCTGTAGAATCTCAAATGTCTTCAGCTCAAAATAATTCTTCTGCCCCGAAAAAAAGGCACATATTAAAATAGTATATTCTGATTCCCTTTAGGACATATCTCAGAATATCTTCAGAAGAACCAGAGAGACAGGTGTATCAGGTGTCAATTTGCTCCAGAATTTTTGGCTGAAAGAAAATTTGGAAGTGGGGTTGTTTGAGGAGTCCCTGGTAAGGAATGAAAGTGAGCAGTGAAGAAGGGACAAGTGGGTGGTACAATATCTGTTAAGGACCCAGATTGATCTGGCTCAAATCAAAATCTGGAATATGACCTTATGGAATAAAAAGTGCAGACACATGAAGTTGCTTTGTCTCACTTGAGTGTTCTGTCTCACTGGTCTCATAAATCTCATAGCTAGGTTTGTGCAAAACCTTCTGCCAGAGGAAGCTTAGCAGAAATTAGCAAAGTGTTTAAAGTTCTCCCCTGGGATTGGTAACCAGTGCATGGAATACTCCTCCCAGGGACTGATAATGGTGCACAATATCCTACTTAACATACTGAAAACTTGAAATTACTAGCAGGGTAAATCTTGTCATTTCCAAAAAAAGTAATTATGTGAGGTGATAGATACATTAATTATCTTGATTTTGGTGATTATTTCATAGTATGTACCTCTATCAAATCAACAATTTGTATACCTTAAATATATACAATGAAAACAATGTCAGTATCTCTTAAAGACAAGAGCTTCTTGGGAAATGAACACACCACCATTATCATACAGATAAACAGAAATCAGTCCTTTGTTTTTAATCAATTTATTTTTCAATCAAATATCTAATTATTCAAATTCTCTCAACTGTATCAAGATTGTCTCTTGTTTTACATTTCATTTGAGTCAGAATTTTAATAAATCTCACACTTTGCAAAAAGAAAAGAACTAAATATCAAGCGCTTTTAGATAATTCCAATGCCCACTTTATTTTCTTCTTTCGGTTGGTCCACATGGATATTGTATCTAATTCAGAATATAGAAGTAGGGAGGTTGGTTCAGACCAAGTAAATGAGAAATTTTTGGAAAGTGGTTGGCACATTCATTATGACAAAGGAATTCAATTATTATTATAATATTAGTAACCCTGTTAGAACTACATTTGGGGACACTGGAAATACCAGTCAGTGCCACAGCAGCAAGTTGCAGTTGGGTTATAAGCAATATAATCTCTGAAGTAGCAAATTAAGCCGGCAAAAGCTGCAATTATTATTTGCATAGTTTTCTAATATATACTCAGGTGCCAATGTGTCTTATGCAGTATTTGGCTTTCCTCTTTGGCTTTGGTATAGAAGAGATTTTGATAAATGCTGCAGAGCACACCTTAGCAAATAAGTCAGAAATGAAACAATGAATTTGAATGGAGCAGGGACCACAGTAGAAAAATATGTTTCTGAGACAATGAATGCCAGTTTGATCCTAGAAAGTTAATAAACAGGCCTTAGATCATAACTAAGAAGGTCCCAAATCCTTCTTTGTGTCAGTGACAGCATCAACTTCTGTTCAGGCTGATTCCTGCTTCCTTTTATATTCTTCGTTTGGCATAAATGTAAAAATGTGTCCTCTCTCACTTTTTGTGTTTAGGGTTACATTGCTAAAATTACATTCTTAACTACATTTTCTGTAACTTTCCATTTCAGCAAATTCACAGCATTGATATTAACAAATATAAGATTTTGAAATCTGCCTTTTGAACCTATGACCTGAAATTATATTTTTAGGTAGTCAGTATAAATAACATTAAAATTTTACGAACTACCAGACCTTTTTTTATTGTTTGTTGTCTCATAATTACTCATTTTTAAAATTAGGTCTAGAAAATTATATTTAGCTGGCACTGTTGAATCGCTTTTCCTTTTTGCCAAAGAGTCTCTTGTGCAAACAAAGAAATTTTATTTCCAAATTATCTAAATGGTATACTTCATGTTCATCTATGTACTGTTCTGTAGCTGTGAAGCACCATACTTCTGAATAACAAAAAGAGAATATGTTTTCTACTAATCCATGTGGCAAAAAATCTAAGGGGTTGAACAAATACAGTGACTGTGCTAAGCAAAGTGTTTGAAACACTTCTACTTAGTCAGAAAATGTCTATCCATTTGAATATCACCTTTCTCTTGTACACATATATTAGGACTTTGTTTCCCTGGGATTTCAGAATAAGTAACAACAAGGCATCAGGTGATAAGTGACAGAAAAAGTCACCATGGTGGGTGATACGGTTTGGATCTGTGTTCCCAGACAAGTCTCATGTTCAATTGTAATCCCCAGTTTTGGAGGTGGGGCTTATTGGGACGTGACCAGATCATATGGGCAGTCTCTCATGGTTTAGCACCATCCCCCTTGGTGCTGTGGTTGCAATAGTGCATTCTCAGGAGATCTAGTTGTTTAAAAGTGTGTTGTACCTCACCTCATCCTTTTTTCCTCCTGGTCTGGCCATGTGAAGTGCTCCCTCCTCCTCTGCCTTCTGCCATGATTCTAACTTTCCTGAGGCCTCTCCAGAAGTGGAGCAGATGCCGGCATCTTGCTGCCTGTACAGCCTGTGGAACTACGAGCCAGCTAAACCTCTTTATAAATTACAATGGACTAATACACTGGGCATCCCAGGGCCATCACGACAAGACATATCTAACAATACCCCTACTGTTTCAGAAAACATGTATTGGCCCATATGTACAGCAGCTTACTTCAGGGACATCTAAAAGGCAGCACAGAGCCCCTGATGACTTCTAAGTAACAGAGAGGCCACGAATTATGCTTTGGTTATCTTTTGCCGCACAAAAAAATTACCCTAAAATGTAGTCGCTTAAAACGGCAATAATAATATATTATTTCACACAGGTCTTTTGAGTCAGGAATTCAGCAGTAGGGCGCTCCAGCTCGATGTCTCTCATGATACTGCAAACTTGTTAGGGCTGCAGTCATCTGAAGTCTGAGTGAAACTACAGAATTTACTTCCTAGACGGCTCACTCACATGGCCAGAGAGTTGATGCTGGCTATTGTCTGGGGGCTTCAGTTTCTATCCCCTTGGGCTCTTTTACATGGCTACTTGAGCATCTTTATGGTATGGTTATTGCCTTTCCCCCAATACACGTGACCTAGGAGACCAAGGAAGAAGTTATGAGGCCTTTTATGATCTTGCCTTAGAAGTCATACAATGTCACATTCACTGTGGTCACACCAACTATCTCCGATTCATTATGGGAGGCTAATAAAGGTATGCATATCAGCAGGAGAGAATCACTGGAGGCTACAAAGGAGGCTGGCTAAGATTATCTAAAGGTTTTTATACCTCATAATTTTTTAATTTAAATTTTAAGTGTTTAACCATGAAAATGTAGAGCTGTTTAAAATAATAAAAATTTGTACCACATGTACTCTTATCCGTAAATTAGAAGGAGTATATCTTCTAATGTCTGCCCTACTCATCCCTTTGCTGGCAAAAAAGAGATATCTATAAATTAAAAATGTATATATCACACAGTACACAGTGTTCTGCAACACACACTTAAATTATATTTAGTGAGATAATTTAAAAGCATTACAGAAAGTTTGGTAAATCCTAAAATAGTCACCACTCATAATGCTATATAACAGTGCTGCATTTTTATGTGTTTGCAATAGTTGTTTATATGAATAAATATATTATTTACATGATGATAGTAATAATGTACATATAATTTTACATCCTAACATTTTGCTTAAAATTCACATAATATTTCCATGTTCCACAATTATTACATTAACTGCATAAAACTTTGAGGATAATGGCAAAATTTGGCGTAGCCATATTAGGGGAATACGTGGATTGATTTAAATTATCAGTCAAAAGGAATTCATTTGACCACCAAACTATCTCACTAGTTTCTCCTCTAATAACATAGAATATCTATCTAATATACAACAGTTTTACATAAATACTTTTATTTAGGTGCGGTGGCTCAAGCCTGTAATCCCAGCACTTTAGGAGGCTGAGATGGGCGGATCACGAGGTCAGGAGTTCAAGACCAGCCAGACCAAACCCCACCTCTCCTAAAAATACAAAACTTAGTTGGGCGTGTGGCCAGAGCCTGTAATCCCCACTACTTGGGAGGTTGAGGCAGGAGAATCGCTTGAAACTGGAAGGTGGAGGTTGCAGTGAGTGAGATTGCGCCACTGCAGTCCAGCCTGGGTGAAAGAGCGAAACTCCATCTCAAAAAAAAAAAAAAAAAATGCTGTTATTGCATTTAAATAGTAATCTAATAGATAATACTCTGATCATGTTGTAATATAATTTTATAAAATTGTTACCCCTTAATAAGTTTTATTTCCAGTTGTTGAAAACTTCATAAATATGGCATTATTTGCTTAATCGTATTCATACATATTTTTATGCAAATTATCATTTTAAATCTCAGATATTTTCTTAACTTGCTGAATGATAATCATAAGGGATTCTCAGTTTAATTGGGAAGACAAACAGCACATGCTATAGACAAGTGAGAGAAACAAAAGACTTGATGTCAGCAGGGAAGTAGTAGTGTAATAAGGAAGAAAACTCCCAACTTGATCTAATTTAGAGCCCAGAAGAGCTTTAGGAATGTCTCAGAATTAATTTTTCTATTTATCCAGAGTGAAAGGAGACAATTAAGGTTAAGAAAAATAAAATGTAAATGAACAGATTTTTCTTTTGTCCTAAGCAATATTCTAACCAGTTTCCTAATAACCGAAGGCTTATAAAGGCAAATTTAGCATTAAAATATTTTATACTTCTTTCACATGTAAAGAAGAAAAGATGATCTGAGGCTGCATATTTAACTTTCAATTATAAGATAATGTTTAAATTAAAATACAAATGGATAATCATCAAAACATGTCAAACTTGAAAATTAGATACTGAAATTAACATGATGTATTATCATTACTGGTTTATATGCCTTTCTTCTCCTATTAACCTGGGAATTCCATCAGAGGAAGACTAATCTTGTATTCCTGTCACCAAAAACACTGTCTGACACATAAACACTCAAGAAATGCTTGCTAAATTGATTTTTTTAATTGTCTCCTAATTTGAATGAAAGTAGGAATTCTCAGCTGACTGAATATAAAACTTGACTTTTTCTCCTATACTACTACTTTATTCTTTTAATTTTAAAATCTTCAGTGTTCTGACTTTGGTTGCCGACAAGTTTAGTCATCTCCTGTAATTGATGTTTCTGTTATTACTTCCCATAATTAATTTGAAAATATATCAAGCCTTACATTCAAGAAAACATATATATATGTGTGTGTGTATATGTGTGTATTTTTATACATATATGTTTGCTTAACATTCACATAATGTATATGCATAAGCATATATATACACATATATACACACACACATATGTTTTCTTGAACATTAGTCTTGATATACTTTCAAGTTAATTATGGAAAGCAATACCAGCAACATCCTGTAACATATTCAATGTGTGTGTGTGTGTATATATATATGCATAAACATATATATACACACATATGTATGTGTATATATACATATACTTGTATGTGTATAAAGCATACATACATATATATAGATATATGGATGGACACATTAGGAGCTTTAATAAAGTAGAATGAAAACCACCCTCTCTCACACATCTGTAATCTCACTCTGAAGTCAATCTATTTTAAATGTTTATGGTTTTAGTTCTTTAGGTGGCTACTTCTACTTCTCTAAATAATATCCTTTTATTGTTTTTATCAGATGTGTTAACTTTAGACAATATTTATTAATTTCTAATCATGAAGTATTAGAAAGGGATTTATTATATATGCATTTCTCCTCACACTGTTTCAGAGTTACATACTATTTTCAGTTGTTTTACTAATGACCTTTGGAACTTTAACTGATAGGCCTATACTTCTATTTCTTGTTTCTTTAACTTCAGTTAATATCTTGACTCCCTGTTGGGAGAGATAGTCTTCCATAGGTTTCTCGTGCTACACATCCTGTTTACCCAGCAGGCAAAATCCTGACTGCTGTTTACTAGGATTGTACTTACAGGGAGCGACCTTGACAGTGAGGTGATGTCTCCTTTTGGGGCAAAGAGCAGTCTTACTTAATACCTCCTATGAAAGATGTGGAATCACCAACCTCAGTATTCCTCACTGATGACACAATCCCACTGTGTATGCATCATCATGTCAGATCCACTGTGATGGTTGATTTTTGGTGTCAAATTGACTGGATTAAGAGATCATCAGATAACTGGTATTGTTCATTCTCATTGTATCAGTAGGCACCAAGCCCATCCCTCTTCTACTGACAGGGAAACCCAGGTGGTTTTGCTTTAAATTTGAATGACTGGGCTCTCCCAGGTGTTTCTGAGGGTGTTTCCAGAAGAGATTGGCATATGAATCAAGGACTGAGTGGGGAAGATCCACCATCTATGGGGGCAGGCCCCATCCAATAGACTGGAGGTCTAGATGGAACAAAAAGATGCAGGAAGGATGAATTCTCACCCTCTCTTTTCTGGAGCCAGGATACCCTTTTCTTGATCCAGAACAGCCTTTTTCTCCTTCCCTTGAATGTCAGAATTCCAGACTCTCTGAGTTTTGACTCCAAAACCCACACTACCCATTCCTGGGACTTTCAGGACTTTGGTCTCAGGCTGAGGAATACACTCCATGGTCTTCCTTGGTTCTGAGGCTTTCAGACTTGAACTGAGTCATGCAATGGCTCTACTGATTTTCCAGCTTGCAGATGGCCTATTATGGGACATAACAGCCTCCATAATCAATTAAGTCAATACTCCTAATAAAATCCTTCTTCATACATTTCTCTCTCTTGTGGAAGAGAGATGTATGAAAAGGGATCATCATCCATCTGTCCCTCTGTAGAATCCCGACTAATATATTCATCCACATGTCACTTTGGGGAAAAGGAAAACTGTCCCAAACATAATACTCATGCTGTTTGCTGTGCTGTGAGTAATAAATCTGTTTGTCTCTGATCCAGGAGTCTTGGGTTTTCTGCCAGCATCTTTGAAACAGTAACAAGCTAACTTCACTTGTAAGTAGGGTAAAATCTAATCATAAACCCAGCACTTCCATCTCCTTAAACTAATGTGAGATGAAACTAATCTCTCTGTCCTTTCTTAAGCCTCTTTCAAATCAAATCTAGCCTCAGGCAATTATGCTCTAACTTTTGTATTATCAAGGATTTTAACATTTACTTCCACAAACTTTAATTTAATTTTTTGTGCTTAGTCCTAAATTGACTATGTAATCTAAACTCCAATAAAGAGTTTACATTATTAATAACAATTATATATTTTGTGTTCTAGAATTTTATGTCTTTCTCCATGGGTCCAAGATCCCACACCCTGAACTACCCTAAAGTGGCTATTAATTGAATCAAGAGTCCCTTCAGGGTGAAGAATTGACCTTCCTCTGAAGGAAATCTATTATTTCCCTGATTTTTTTTTTTTTTTTTTTAAACAAGGCTCTTGTTCTTTCTGAGCCACCCTCTTGCCTGCTTTAGTTACCACTCACCTATTCACCTATTTTTGACTTCTTGGTTTTTGCCCTACAGTCTTAGAAATGTGCTTATATTCTATACTTTTAATTGAACTTTATATTTATTTAGCATCATTTTTAATCTATAACAACTCTTTCTTGTTCTAATTGATGCTTTTAGAAAATGTCTTCTCTTTCTAAAATTATTTCTTTTTCTCTTAAAGTAGTTTACATTTTATTTATTTTTTTTTTTTTTCTCTTTCATACTGGCTTTTCTTGATACATCTGTGGTTTGGGATGTACTGTGGAATGCCACCAGTCCTTTTCAGGACTGAAGGATTTATTCCCCCAGTTGCTGTGATTGTTGTCACCTGAACACTCACTTGGTTGTCTCGCTGGATAGACTGCTTCAGCGAGGGGGTTCCACCTGGCCAAAGGTTATGTTCTTTTCCCAGGGCAGCTCACATCTGATGTCTGGTCAGCAATGGAACATAAAGCCCCCAGAGTCCTTGCCTTGAAAGCTTCAAAGTGTCATCCCAGCCTCAGAGTTCCCTGCAGGGTCAGCAGTGTCCTCATATCACAGCCCAGCTTCACCCTATACCAAACTTTGCTTTCCTTTTCTTGCCCTACAGGTGCTGATCTCAAGAGCACTCCCTCAGAAGCTTCCTGCACAATACTCGGTCTCAGAGTTGGGTTCAGGAGAAATCCAGCCTCCAACATGTGATTGTTGGTTCACCCATAGTTTAAGAATTAAAATTGGGAGTCAGTACGAGCTCATGCTGCCATTACATAAAAGAGTAGGTGTGTCCATAATCGTCTACCCCAACTGGGAAACATTTCCGGGAAGTCTGTGGGGAATCTCGCTGGCTGGCTTCAGCTTAGGGTAAGTGGGCTCGGAGACTACTTTTAGATGTGTAAACCCGGTCATGCCAGAAAAAGTAGGGCTCTACTTTTGAGCACAATAAATACTATAAAGGTCTTAGCTCTCCTCCAATTATTTTTAGATAATGTGTTATTGTTTGTTTGTGATATGCTTGGTAGTATATCCCTGGGAGACAGAAGAATCAATCAATATTTCTATATAAAGAAAGTCAACTATTAATTTTAACTTTTTTATATTTTTATTTTTTTGAAACATTATGTGAATGTTAAGCAAACATATATGTTTATG
>NW_012107709.1:1645864-1650101 GCF_000951045.1 Mandrillus leucophaeus | reverse complement strand
ATTTTTATTTTTTTGAAAAAAATTTTATTTTTATTTTTATATTTTTATTTTTACTTTGTTGCCCAGGCTAGAGTGCAGTAGTGTGATCACAGCTCACTGCAGCCTCAGCCTCCTTTCACCTCAGCCTCCTGAATAGCTGGGTCCACAGGTGCATATCATCACACCCAGGTAATTTTGTCTGTGTGTGTATTTTTTTGTATAAACATGGTTTTGTCATGTGGGCCAGCCTAGTAAACTCAAATTTTTATCTCTTTCTATACCACAATTATTTCCTAAAGGTTTTCCATGTTTCTCCCTGCTTCTGGAGACCCTTCTAGAATATTCTGGGAGCTGATGTCCTCTGATCTGTTTTCTGCAGTAATACTCTCCCATGTTCTTTCTAATTTCCAGAAACATGTTGAAATATTCCATTTCCTGATGGTGACCTCTTACTATACCATTCATTGTATTTAGCTTATATTTCTGTATTTTTATTTCAGTGAGCTCTATGAAAGGATTAGATGTGAAAAAGCACCCAGTCTTCCATCCTAAACTGAAACCACTCTCTCAATTTAAACTCAAATTACTGTACTTCAATGAGATTTCATATTTTTTTTCTGTAAACCGTATGGCATATATAGAATGTGGTGGCACTAGCACAATCCAGAAAATCAGGAGGCTTGAGTTCAAGCAGCATTGAGCCAAATCACTTCACTGGGTCTCTTTTTTCTTTGTCCAAAATGTTCATCCAAGGAAAATTATTTAAAATTTAGAGTATACTTTCAAATATATGTGATGACTCCACACTTAGATACAAAACTATGGTGAAAAGAATAAACAACAAAATCAAGCCTTAAGTTTTCATAACAACTGAAAACTAATATTCTATTTCAGTGCTTATTGTGAACACCAGATTTGAATGCCATTCAGAGGCCTCCTAGAAGTATTTAGTTCTAACAGCTTTACTATGTAAATTGCGATTGGCCAGTTTTCTGGGGAAATCACTCCTGTGTGTTGGTCCTTTAAATTATCCCTGGAATTTGCTTTGCTTTGTGTGTCCATGAGCCAGTTATTAATGTGTCCCCAGGAACTTAAACTTTCTTTAACGGCATCTGTTTTTTATTCACAAGTGAATTTATGCATTCACATATTATAATTTGGTGCTGAAGAGGGGCATTCCACAAGCTTCATTTGCTCTTGATTTGGGCACCTCAAATATGTTCTAGCCAGATTCCCTATTACATGGCAATTAAGCTTATTTTTATGAATATGAGTCATCTGCAATTTATTGAACATAACATGGAAACAAATTACTTTAAAAAACGAGCAAAATTGGATCACAGGTCAGATATGAATAGTCTTTATAGTCTTTCTGGGAACATTTTCGTCATTTAATAATTGAAATGTCTAGTATAGTTCTAGCCTTTTAAATGTTATTCATCTATATTGAATCTACAGGGGACAAACTGCGAAATTTCTGTTCCAGTATATTTGCTGCCAATATTAAAGCTTTAGATTTTTACTGTGAATAGGCAGGATTTCCACATAACTAGAAATAGACGGTGTTATAAAATTCCATCAACAGGAACTTGTTTATGAGCTGATAGGGACTAATAATGACCTCTTAACAGTGTGACAGCAATAAGCATTTTGGGCTCTCAAATTTCCTTCATAGGAACATCTTTGCATATTCATTTCAATTGAATGTGAGAATTATTTTTCTAAAACAGTCAAGTAGGAAATATGTAGAAACATTCAGTGCCTTCATTTTAAGGAAACTATGAAACACAGATAATCTGAAAACTGTAGAACTGAATGAGGACTTCTTGGTCATCTACTTCCAGATCTCCTATCAAAAGTCCATGATGGACACTCAAAATCATTTCTAACTTTGACATTTGAAAGTAAATTTTATGTCCAAATAGAATTTGCATTTTTACAATTTATTTAGTTTCTTTAATTGTGCTATTGATTGTGGACCCAAAATTAGGTTTGGAAACTGGCTCCATGACTTAGTAAGTATGTGACCCTGGGTAAGGTCGTTATTCACACTGTGCTCAGTTTTCTCATCTCTAAAATAGAGATACTGATGACACCTACCTCACAGAGTTGATGTAGAAATTAAAAGACTTCTTACACATCAAGTACTCACAAAATGCTGATACACAGCATACAATAAGTGTTTGCTATAACAACAATAATTATTACTATCATGGCAAATAAAGAGCATATTTTTTTCACTTACTTCATATTTTCATTTATTAAATCACTTTGACTTTTTCATTTCAAAATTAGTACTCTGATATCTGTAACTTTCAATGAAATCCTAGTAATTTCCAAATATTTAATCATGCTAATTTTATGCAAAATAATGTTCATTTAGTGAATTTTACATGTCAAAACTTATGTAAAACAATATGGGGACAGTAATGACGAATTTGGAGCTATCTACCCCCAGGGAGCTTATCAGTTAGACTGCTAGCCACATAAATAGAGACAAATGGAGTATATGGACAGTTCTTTACATTCAGTATAGAGAAGAAAGGGGTAAAATTCCACTACATTGAATAGAAAAGAAAGGTGGCATTTGAGATGGAGCTTGAAGGATGTGAAAGATTTCAAGAGACAGAGAAAAAAGGAAGACCATTCTTAAAGGATTAAAGAAATGAGAAAATGCGTAAAATAGAAAGCAACATTGTACTGAGGTGAAGGCATAGCATCTGGTGGTTTAATCAAAATTGTATTCAGAAATATTTAAGAGAGAAAAATATCTCATGGTCACAAGATTAATTCTTATTATTTTAATGCAACCCATGTATGTAAATTATAAGACTAGTTTGGGCACTATCTGCTATTATTTATATACAATGATTAAATTAAACTTTTACAAATTAAACAAAATGAAAACTACAAAACTGGTAAAATTTCTATCAAGTATACAACTGCAATGTAAGAAATGGTGTTGCATGCTCTTGTAAAACACTCCTCAAAGTGTAAAAATTTAGAGCACAGGTCCTTCTGAATTTGTCCTATGTATTACCACATGCCTTGTGAAAACTCAGTACTTCCGTTATTCTTCTATACCAAAACAACCTGGGCACCCTTGATCATAGAGCACACAGGGACATCATTTGGCAATCACTGATGCTATTACATTCTATACATATTAACCCAATTTCTCTTTTTTAAATGTTCTCATAACATTTAAAGTAGTCCTACTTGATGTCAATATAGTTGTAGCACAAATGCAAATAAAGCATGAAAATAATACAATAATTGATCCTAAATATGATTACATATACATATATACAGAGGGAAAGGAAGTAGAAGCCCCAACGGCTGGGAGCTGGGAACTGGCCTAGCACCTACCGCTAGGCCATGGATCCTCTTATTGAACATAAATGATTTCACAGAACACCAGTATCAGAAAAGGCTCTCTGTTACCATGGTGGAACAAGACAAAAACAAGACCCCTTCATAACCATAACTGAACACAGATAATACAAAATAAACACCAATTAAAAAAACACAAAAATGATCAATACGACCCTCTCACAACCAACATTAGTGACTGCTGGTTCCTCACCAGAGTCTTAGCTTCTCTCCGTTCCTTCTGCATCTCAGATAAAACTTACTAAGATACCAAATCACAGAATTGCCCCCACTTTCTGGAAGCACTCAATCCAAAGCTTCCCTAGATGCCACCCAAAATTCTGACACACGTCTAACCCTAACCCTCATCCTCCTAACATTCCCTTACCAGTTTCCATGTTGTGTGGTCTCACCTACTGCAAGAAACACCAATAAACAGAACTTTGTTCAGCAACAGATATGTTTGTTCCTGATGGTCTGTGACTATTGTCCATCGAACATGTTGATGGAGAGGTATATAGATAGGTTAGACAGATATACAATATACTTCCATATATTTACACATACATTTGTTTTCATACAAAGATTTTAATTCTCTTAAAACTTTGAATAACAGAGGGCAAGAACATAAATACTTAAGAGATGTTAGTTTGACATCATGTCACTGATGGACTTAAAGATCAATGGACAGGCAACCCTTAAAGAGAAGGGGCAGAACTAAGTGTCAGAAAAGTTAGTGGTTTATTTACACTATTCATGCAAAGTTTGTTTCCCGATACTTTTCTGTATTTTCATTTCCATTTTAACTCTTCTTTTCTTTTTTAATAAGTCATTTCAACAGTTAGGCTACAGAATGCTTCCTACACAAAGTATTAAAGTCTTTTTT
>NW_012107709.1:1636500-1645814 GCF_000951045.1 Mandrillus leucophaeus | reverse complement strand
ACAATAATTGATCCTAAATATGATTACATATACATATATACAGAGGGAAAGGAAGTAGAAGCCCCAACGGCTGGGAGCTGGGAACTGGCCTAGCACCTACCGCTAGGCCATGGATCCTCTTATTGAACATAAATGATTTCACAGAACACCAGTATCAGAAAAGGCTCTCTGTTACCATGGTGGAACAAGACAAAAACAAGACCCCTTCATAACCATAACTGAACACAGATAATACAAAATAAACACCAATTAAAAAAACACAAAAATGATCAATACGACCCTCTCACAACCAACATTAGTGACTGCTGGTTCCTCACCAGAGTCTTAGCTTCTCTCCGTTCCTTCTGCATCTCAGATAAAACTTACTAAGATACCAAATCACAGAATTGCCCCCACTTTCTGGAAGCACTCAATCCAAAGCTTCCCTAGATGCCACCCAAAATTCTGACACACGTCTAACCCTAACCCTCATCCTCCTAACATTCCCTTACCAGTTTCCATGTTGTGTGGTCTCACCTACTGCAAGAAACACCAATAAACAGAACTTTGTTCAGCAACAGATATGTTTGTTCCTGATGGTCTGTGACTATTGTCCATCGAACATGTTGATGGAGAGGTATATAGATAGGTTAGACAGATATACAATATACTTCCATATATTTACACATACATTTGTTTTCATACAAAGATTTTAATTCTCTTAAAACTTTGAATAACAGAGGGCAAGAACATAAATACTTAAGAGATGTTAGTTTGACATCATGTCACTGATGGACTTAAAGATCAATGGACAGGCAACCCTTAAAGAGAAGGGGCAGAACTAAGTGTCAGAAAAGTTAGTGGTTTATTTACACTATTCATGCAAAGTTTGTTTCCCGATACTTTTCTGTATTTTCATTTCCATTTTAACTCTTCTTTTCTTTTTTAATAAGTCATTTCAACAGTTAGGCTACAGAATGCTTCCTACACAAAGTATTAAAGTCTTTTTTCTAAAAATTTTTTAGTCAAATAAAGATGTGTTAGTATTTTATGGAAAATAGGATTTGTGTGATTTTTTTTTTGACAGGAAGCATACCACTATCTCAGTATGAAAAAGAAACGTAGACATAATCCTCTTTCATTTAAGAACACCAAAATAAGCACAGATCTTTGAAAGATGCTTGATTCATGCAAATCATAGATATTTTACCACCTATTACTCATAGGTAGTTAATGAATCCTGTTCCATACTTGATGATATAACAGTAGCAGTCCATTAACAATTCACATTCTACTGTAGAATATAATGACCCAGACCTTTTTTTTCAACTCTTTGCATTCATTGGTTATCATTCAGATTGTTGTAAATTGTCTTAATTATTCCATGTATATTAATATTTTTGAAGCACTAAATTTGAAATGTAAAATCTGCTACTATATAAAATATCTAAGTAAAACTATAGGCCAGGAGAGAATGATGTTTAAAGTTTGTAGTTGTGTTAAGATAATCAATGTTAACAATTTGGAAAGTACATCCTACTTCTTAAAATGAGTTGGATTTCCAAGAGACCTACTAAGTGGTCAAAATCTAAGTTCCAGAAAGTGGGATCCAGGACATGGGTAAGCACTCAGAAACAAGAGTCTGAAGATATATCATCAAACCCAAAATGTATATTTGTTAGAAAAAAAAAAAAAGACAACACATTCTATTAGCCAAAAATCAGTGCAAAGACAAGATTTAATATTCTTACTTCAAACAGAATATGGATTGATGGTTACAAAGATTCAAGTGTCAGTCAGTCAGTGAATTCAGATGAGCTTTTGTATGTCAGAGGTCTGGTATTGGACAATGGAGGCAATATTAAGAGTTCAAGGAGAGGAAGCATCTTATTAGCAAGATTGGCATGACAGTAACGATGCTGAACCAGAAATAGACTGGTTCTAGATATTTCATAGTCACATCTTGGTGTCTCAGTCAGAACAGCTTTCAAAGTCTGAGTTAGGGCTAAATCTATGTCTGGAGGATAAAAGTGGTCTTGAGTGCGATAAACAGGGAGTACAGGGTCAGAGACAGGCACAGCTGTAAAACACAATGAGGAATTTTTATTAAAATAACTATTACAATCACACACACTTTGAATCTTCATTATAAAAGTATTCTGGCTCAGGTGGAAACAGCAAAGATTAATTTGTAATTATGTAATTCAGAAGTAGAGGATTTTACTCACATGTCTCTTAATTAAAATTACCAGTTTACCTGCCTGGCTTCATTTCAAAGTAAGTTGGTATATTATTAACTAAATACCACAGATTTTTCTCTGTCTCATATCTTCTAATAGCAGTGACACAGATTTGGAAAAGACTAATTAGCTGAGGCATTAACATATATCTCAGAAGAATAAACTTACCACTTCATTTTCTCAGCCATATGGCTGAGAGATCACACTTGGCATGACCTTTCCAGCGGCGAGGTCAGAATTTCATTTATAAATAGATAATTGGAAATGCATCCATCTGAGCTTCCATGGTGCTAAAGAACTTAAGTTTTTTAGAGAGCTTTTTAAAGACCAAAAGGATAAAAATTGTCTTCTCTCAACACCATATGAGCAGGCTTGGGGGATTCTGGAAATATTTCAGTAAAAATTACATGAAGTTATGTGTTTTTTTGTGAGTGAGTGCATGTGTCTTTTTATTTATACTTCTAAATATGAAAACAAGTTGTAGAAAAATGAGTTGAAATATTTGTTTATAAATACCTTATCACAAATGAATTTTGCAAAAACTCAAGTGGTTTTTGAAACAATGAAAATATTTTCCCTTACTTTTGGATGTTCCAAGAATTTATCTACTTCCTTAGGTTTGCCCTCAATCAATGATTCTCAATCCTAGTCACATATTGTAATCACCTTGGAGATTCTATTAAAATGCTGATATTCTGATTTACTCTAATGATTTAGATTTAAAGAGACTAGGGTAAGACCCTGGTACTGTTATTTTTTCAGAAGCTCCTCACGTGATTGTAATGCGTGGTGAAGGTTGAAAACTAGTCTAAATGATAGGTGTGGTAAGCACAGAGATGTACTCCAATCCCAGATGTCCCTCTGAGGAAGGACTCTGTCCAACTAAAAGAATTGAGATCAGCAGACAGCCTCGAGCTGTTGGCTCCTTTAGAGTTGCCTCAAGTCCTAAGAACCACCTTGCCTGAGGTTATGTCTTTCCACAACAACCCACCACAGTGACTGAGCAAAGTGACCATATAAAAGCCTTGCTGGCCGGGTGCGGTGGCTCAAGCCTGTAATCCCAGCACTTTGGGAGGCCGAGACGGGCGGATCACAAGGCAGGAGATCGAGACCATCCTGGCTAACATGGTGAAACTCCGTCTCTACTACAAAATACAAAACAAAAAAAACTAGCCGGGCGTGGTGGCGGGCGCCTGTATTCCCAGCTACTCAGGAGGTTGAGGCAGGAGAATGGCGTAAACCTGGGAGGCAGAGCTTGCAGTGAGCTGAGATCCGGCCACTGCACTCCAGCCCGGGCGACAGAGCGAGACTCCGTCTCAAAAAAAGCCTTGCTATAGGAGAAAAACAATGGAAGACACTCTGATGGGCGAAATTTGCTCCAGAGCTTACCTAGTTGACCAAGGTTTGTCAAATCTGTGTCAAAGTTTGACTTCTCCGTCTGCCCTATTCTGTTCCCTTCTCTTACCTTTCACAGAAGTGACAGCCATCTTACACCCCAAACTCCATCTTGGTCCCTGCTTCAGGAGAATCAGTCCGTGACAATACACTCACAGTATACTCAC
The DNA here is from genome assembly GCF_000951045.1 of Mandrillus leucophaeus. Lineage (NCBI taxonomy): Eukaryota > Metazoa > Chordata > Mammalia > Primates > Cercopithecidae > Mandrillus > Mandrillus leucophaeus. The sequence continues at coordinate 1,642,033 of NW_012107709.1, read as the reverse complement.
AACTGGTAGTGGATACCTTTTTATCTACCTCTCATTTTTCCCTTAATGGTTAAACATGTGGGCTTTGAAATTAAAATGTCTGGATTCATATCCCACTTCTCTGCAACTTTGGTACTCGTTATGTACCTCCCTGTGCGTCACTTTTCTCGTTTGTGAAATCTAGGTAATTATTATTCGTTTTCTGTAGGATAATTGAGAGAACTACAAAATATAATCTAAGCAAAGTGCTTAACACAGTGTCAAGCATATATTAAATGCTTTGTAAATATTAGCCATTTGCTTGGGAGATGAATTCTATGTCAATTGGATGGGATTATTCTCAACCCTCTCTTAGATTCAGAGAAGGACATGTGACTCAAGTAAACCATTCAAAGTTTTCATCAGGGGTGGGATTTTTTTTTTAATGCTTGAAGTGTTTTTGTTTTGTTCTGTGTTTCATCTTCCATATGGTAGAATCTGTTCCTGGGGCAGGCCGAATAATAACCCCAAAGATACCTAAGTTTTCATCCCTGGAGCCTTTGGATGTTATCTTATATGACAAAAAGAACTTTGCATATGTGATTAAATTAAGCATCTTGAATTAGAGATGTTATCCTGAATTGTCCAAGTAGGCCCTAAGTGCAATCACAAGTGGCCTCATAAGAGGGAGGTTGAGGGAGATAACTTGACTACAGAGAGAAAGAAGGCTATGTGACAACAGAAGCAGATCTGAGTGATGCACTCTGAAGATGGAGGAAGGGGCCACAAGCCAAGGAATGCCAGCAGATGCTAGAAAATTAAAAAGGCACAAATTGGAATCTCCCCTCAGAGGTTCCAAAAGGAACAAGCCCTACTAACACCTTCCCAGTGAAACTGATTGCACACTCTTCTGACCCACAGAACTGTGGGATAATACATTTGTGTTATTTTAAGGCATCAAATTTGTTATAGCAGCTATGAGAACCAATAAAATTTCTGACCATATAAACGTGCTTCCCTTTTGAGAGAAGTTCATCATTGCCTGGAAATTGTTGGAAAGCAAGGCCCCACCTCCCTTCATGGATAGCAAGAGTCTTTATTCTGTGAACCAAATGCCTGAAATATTCAGAGGTCTTGATAGTATACCAAGAGACTTATATCAGCTAACTTAAGCAGATATGAAGTTAACTGAAAGAACTACCAAGAAGTGCATAAAAATATGTTGGTAGGATTCAGCTCAACACAGGTAAATTATGTCATATAAACTGATTTGTCTACCACCCAGGTAAGAACCTAATACACAGCAGCAGGAAACAAATTTCAACCTCTTATCTAAGAACAACCAGATGCCTGAGGACAGGCTCATGCCTTCAATACCGTCCACCTTCAACCTGCTGGCAGGAAACCGGCAGGAAACAACCTGCCATCACTAGAGGATAAATTGATTCTGATTTGTATTTTATCATTTTGCAAGCCATACTAGTTGTAGCCTTGTAGTTTGAGACTACTGTACCATCGTTTTATGCTAACAGCATTGCTTATGACTAGGAAATCATTGTACTTACAAAAGAAGTAAGTAGTTGGGATGGTATTCTAAAGAATCATTGACTTTAAGTGAGAATCAAATAAAATTAGCTGGCTTTATAGAAAAAAAGAATGACATGTGGAAGCCGCAATGAAAGTGCTAGCTTGTAGGGAACACTTTGCTCACCAAGGGTTGCATTCAACCAAAAGCTGGTAATTCCACCTCACTGTATTGAGCCTGTTCCTCCAATGGGAGGAAAAGCAGCAAGGAGATTATATTGCAATAGAGTTATGGTTATTGACAATAAAATAGAAAACACATATTGCTACTTCACAATGGAAATTCAGAGATTTCTTGGATTTGATGCTCAGTAGTAACAACTAATGTAAAACTATGACAACCTTATAAAAGTAAGTTCACTGAGGGCCCCCAGATCACCCCACTTAACAAATAATTTAACTCCAAGCAACTCAGTTCTTAGCTCAAGTAAAAGGAATTGTGAAGCACATTGCAGAAAAGAATTTACACGTGCCAGTTCTAACCCTCAGATATAGAAACAAGGACTGTAACTTCTACCTACTTTTTCTTCCTTCTTTTACGTGTCATTTATGCTTTTAAATACTTAAATTCATCTTCTCTCCATCTCTACTAAAAATGTAGACTACAATGGGTATTTGTCAATTTTTGAAACACAGCATCTGAAAGTATTTTCTATATGAATGGAATTCCCATTATATATTTTTAATGTAATTTTTTTTTTTTTTTGAGATAGAGTCTTGCTCTGTTGCCCTGGCAGGAGTACAGTGGCACAATCTCGGCTCACTGTAAGCTCCGCCTCCCAGGTTCATGCTGTTCTCCTGCCTCAGCCTCCTGAGTAGCTGGGATTACAGGTGCCCGCCACCACACCCAGCTAATTTTTTTGTATTTTTAGTAGAGATGGGGATTCACCATGTTGGTCAGGCTAGTCTGAAACTCCTGACCTTGTGATCTGCCTGCCTCAGCCTCCTAAAGTGCTGGGATTACAGGCGTGAGCAACCACGCCCGGCCCTCTCATTATTCAGACCTTGTTTAGAGGCAGAACCCACTCATTACAAAAGCAGAAGGGGGCACAGAAACTCCTTATCTGCTCTCTGGCAATTAAAACGCAAGCATAAGACCTATACTACTCTACTCTGATACTGCTATTCAGGAATACATAGAAAGCTTTGTGAGTTTAGTTCAGAAAACAAGAGTTACTTTGGACCAGTTTTCTATTGTCCAACACTAGTAGTACCAACAGGAGGTAGTGACTAGTGGCTTCAAAGCAGCATCTTCACCCATCCTGTGCTGTGATTTGGGATTCTTAGCCTCTATAACATATGCCGATTTTTCCAGCCCAGTTTCCTAGATCTCTTATTAATTTGGTGGACTATTGAATATTCATTTAATCATTTGTTTTTCTTATTTACATAAGTTATGGATTAAGCTTCCGTTTTGTAACCAAGAAGCTTGATTGATTCATACAATTGTATAATTTAGCAAGAGTAAATCTCAGGTTGGCAAAATGGCTACTTTTTGCCATTACGTCTGAGAAAGATTACGTCTGAGAAATGGGAGAAGAGTAACAGATAAAGAGAGTGAGAGAAAGCTAAAAACATTATGCCTCACATCTCCCAGTGCCTGCAGCCATCTGCCAATGGATTTTTTAATTCAATTACATGAGCCAATAAATCCCTCTGTGCACACTCTACCTTTTTTTTTCACTTTTTTATTTTTTCTGCTTAGGCTACATACAGTTCCATTTCTGTCACTTCAAACTATAAGAATCTTGAACAGTACACAGGTGTTTCTGGGAAGCATAGCACAAATTTTAGAGTTACAAGGACTCCATGTGTTGCCTGCAGCTTATAGACCAGGTCCTGAGTAACTATCCAAAAATAATCTCTCCCACCAGAAAAATGAGGAAAAGTTTGTTGCCAGTAATTTCAGTTTCCTATGTTAGGGTAAAGGGTGAGTATTTTTTCTCAGAATTTTCAGAAACATGTCTGAGAAAATTAACTGAAGAAACACATCCAATTAAATGCTTCATCAGATCTAAGAGTCTAAGGTAAGTATCCAAAGCCAACATGAGTAAGACATGCGGGAAAAATAAGAATAAGAAAGTGTGGGCTCAAATGAAGAGGCTCAAACGTGAGTTTGTTGGTACCAATTCTGGAGCCAAGTTTTCCATTTGCTCCCACAAATGTTTTGCAAGGATGTTGATTGTCCCTGTAAAGGGACTGAGAGCTGGACTAACAAGTAAACTCACCACAAAAATGTTGATTCTCACTGACTCTTTACAAGTTGTTTTCTATCAAATTATTAAATAATTGACATTATTGATAATTGTGTTGAAATCTCCTGCTAAGACAGATTGGATTAAAAATTTAAATTCCACAATTCTCAGCAGCAATCATTCTAAATACCTCCAAACCTTTTGGCTCTTCAATCCTCTTCCATGCAGACCTTTTTGCATTATGAATTTTCTTCTATATAGTGTTACTTCTTCCCTCTCCAGTTTTCTGTTTTATATTTCAGTCCTGCTCAGCAAAAGGATAGTCCACCCTACCAAAAAGAGGAAAAGGAAAAAGAAAGGAAGAGGAGTTAATAGTTTTTATTCTGTTACTTATATTTTGGGGGGAACTTGCTTATGTTGTCACTGAAATATATCTATATATACACCATATACATATACATAAACAGCCTTTCCAAGGCTGGGCTGTAAATATTCACAAGGAATGGGCAATGTTTTGCACCTGGCTTTCATAAAACCATCCTTGTAGAGCAGACTGAGCTCCTGGAGCCAGGGTAAAGCGTTGGTCTGACTCGTGGCCAGTGGGACATTCCTAGACGTCTACAGAGAGGAAGTAATGTATTAATTCTTATATATCCCGCAATACCTGTCACAGCACTTTGTGAATATAAAAATAACAATTTTTAATGAATGAAATTAAGGAGGTATAGTACTTAGCAATTGGCAACTGTTTGAAAACTCAGGTATAGTTTTGCAATGAGGAGTAGACATATATACTAAATATTTAATTATATTCTTACTTGATGATCATCTAATATTAAGCCCTTTTTTCTGGCTATCTTCTGATTTTATGACATTTATTAGGTGTTAACATGTTTTTAAGAAAAGAGGTATTTTTCATTCTTCATGAGATCATATTGAATTCCTTTGAACCTCTTACCAGTTGTCATGTACAGCCGTATGTCACATGTTTAGTCTTTTTATTGGCTGTCATAGTCAACTTTAATTGGATTTTGAACAAACGACATTTAAACTTGTGCTTTATTTATCCTGGCTGCCTGTAGCTAAGTTAAGGTTTTCAAGGGGTCAGAGCAGTGATTCTCAACTTGCAGCAATTTTGACTCTCAGGAGATATTTGTCAAAGTCTGTATACATTTTTGTTTTATGTTCACAACTAGGGACTGGGGTGCTACCGGCATCTGAGGTCAGGGATGCTGCTAAACATCCTACAATGCACAGGAAAGCCACTACAGCTAAGAATTAGCTAGTTGAAAGTGTGGACAATGCTGAGGTTCAGAGACCCTAGGTTAGGGTAAGGAAGGATGTACAATTGATGCACTGTTGTGATGAAAAATATTTCCTAGTGTAATGGTAAAAGTGATTAAGTATTCAACCTTTTCCTGTCTGTGTTCTCTCGACTCACTATACTAATTTCTATTTAGTTCCAAGATGGATTTTGGCATACTAATTCTAATTAACCAAGTATGACTGCATGTAATTAAAAAATTAGAAAGACACAGGCAGCTCCTAAGTAAAAATAAGGAGAATCTTCCTTCAGATACAAAAGATTAGATTTAACGCTTCAACTGATAGAGGGGGAAAGGTGGAGAGAGAGAACAGAGTGGGAGCATTTCTTAGAGAAGAGTATATTCTCTTTTTGTGATTAGGAAATAAAACTCATCTGCCTAACAAAATTAAATGATTCAAAGAATAAAACACATTACCAAAGTCAACAATTGTGACACCATGGTACAGTTCAATTCATCACTGTACCCTCT
>NW_012107709.1:1603343-1636212 GCF_000951045.1 Mandrillus leucophaeus | reverse complement strand
TTCTCCTGCCTCAGCCTCCTCAGTAGCTGTATATATTTTTATTAAGCAGTATTGTCATACCAAGAACAGCATACCAACTAATGTTTTCCACACGTGTCCCTGTATCTAAACGCATATGGCCAGCATACAAAGAAGTCTGCTCTCTTACTATGAAAATGGATGGAAATTTAAACACACTGTTACATTCTAATTTTCCATTCTAGAATTATCCCAGGCTGAATAATGTGGAAATAAGCATGTTATCAGCAAATGTATAGGCCCATAAGATAAATATGTTTTGCCACAATAAGAATCAATATGTCCGTATTCATCAAACAGCCAAATTAGTTTTATTAGACATTATTTCCATGTCTATAAATGTTTGAGGAATCGTAAGTGGTTTAAAGAATTTGCAAGGTAGCATACATGTTAAGGTCAAAGTATATGGTGCACTGTGTCCTTTCCAATTAAAGAAAAGTATAAAGTTTGCTTTGAATACAGATATTATAAATTTGGAACCTCAGTTGCACACCACCAGATTTTAAAAAACAGATTTTGTTATTTCAATGCACTTATAGTCAAACATCTCATTGAGAGATGCCTTCTTAAAATCCTACACTTGTTTAGTCTTCAAATACCTATTACGATGAACCATGTGAAACTGCCATTTATCTAGGTCAAACTCTGTCCAATATCAACCATTTCATTGGTTTCATCTACACTTCGATGTCACTCTTAATCTCATTCTAATTCTGCTTTTGTCATTATGTAATTTGATGTTAACACATAGGCTATTAATTACAAATAGGACTACTGTATATTCTTATATATTGGCCAGATATTTCCTTCTGCCATTATAAGTAGGAGATGAGTGGTGCTGAAGATTGTGATATGTAAGAAAAAGTGAGCAAAGGCCTATTATCTGTTTTGACATTTGTGTAAGTAAATGCCTCTCTGAGCTACTACAATCTATTTTTCAGATGAGTTTATGATAAGTGACTGAAATTTATTATGTCTAATTGAAAATTGGCTTAATCACACTCTTAAATTGTTTCTAAAGTGTATTATATTACTGTATTTTTATCTGCATTTATTATAAAGTTTTAAAGGTATGTTAATTTAGTTCTTTCTCTGAAGTCTATAGCATTTTATTCTTTATCTTCTACAGTGTATTTGATTTTCTAACTGTATCCTGTTTGCTCAGTCACATAACATTTTCAACTCCTAGATTGCAAGTATTTGAGGATATGAGGACATCCTCCAACACCAAATAACAAAATGCATAGGTGTCAAAACTAGTTTTAATTAATAAGAGAAGTGAAGGAATTTTTAAATATTAAAACTGTTTTTAATTAATAAAGAAATGAATGAATTAACTACTTTTAAAGACAAGAGACCTAAGGTTTTTACATCCTATTTGATATAGTTTGCATGTTTATCCCCTCCAAATCTCACGCTGAAAAGCAATCCCCAGTATTGAACATGGGGTCTTGTGGAAGTGTTTGGATCACAGAGGTGGTCCTTCATGAATGGCTTGGTGCCATCCCCATGGTAATAAGTGAGTTCTCACTTTGTTAGTTCACATGAGAGCTGATTGTTAAAAAGAGTTTGGGACTCCTCTCATCTCTCTCTTGCTTCCTGTCTCCCCATGTGACACACCAGGTCCCCTCTCTTCTGCTATGACTAAAAGCTTCCCAATGGCTTACCAGAAGCCAAGCAGATGTGAGTGCAATGCTTGTACAGCCTGCAGAATGATAAGACAAATAAACCTCTTTTCTTTTCCTTTTTTTTTTTAGACACAGTCTTGCTCTGTCACCCAGGCTGGAGTGCAGTCGCGTGATCTTGGCTCACTGCCAGCTCCACCTCCTGGGTTCATGCCTCAGCCTCCCGAGTAGCTGGGACTGCAGGCGCCCGCCACCACACCCAGCTAATTTTTTGTGTGTTTTTAGTAGAGATGGGGTTTCACCATGTTAGCCAGGGTGGTCTCGATCTCCTGACCTTGTGATCCACCTACCTCGGCCTCCCAAAGTGCTGGGATTATGGGTGTGAGCCACCACACCCAGCCCAAATAAACCTCTTTTCTTTATAAATTATAATATGATGTGACCAGTCTTAGGTATTTCCTTATAGCAATGAAATATAGACTCACACATTATTCTCTGACACTCACTTAGGATTTTAACTCCTATGGACTTATTTATGGACTTATTATTTTGAGAAAAAGTAATGGACAAGAATGTAAAACAGCACTTCAGTATGTGTGATTTTTAAAGACTGCATTTATGATGGACAATACTGGGATATATTTAAAACTCGATAGAGAGAATGTTATATCAAGGGGAAGTTTTCTCACTCCCCCTCCCCACCTCACCCTCCCGCATTAAAATCCAAAAGAGCAGAGATGTTAAATTAAGAGAAAAGCTCTAAGGTAACCAAGTACAAAGTCAAGAATTTGTCCTTTGTGAATAAAAATGACTAGCTCTCCAGGAGACGTGTAAAAAGACTGCAGATTTATTGGTGGCTAACAAGCTGCATTTTATCGTAAGTACAGAATCTCTTTTAAGTTATAATTCTCGTTGGATTTACAATGATTTTCCTGATGTCTAATAATTACCTGAAATTGAGAAAAAATTTATAGGAAAAAAATGAAAACTGTGAGTAATCCCATTACCCAACAACAAACACTGCTAACACATAGCTATAAATCCTTCTTATCTTTTTACTATGCAAACAAATACACAGATAGCTCTAAAAAATAGAGAGAGAAATACATGCAGAGAGAATGAGGGAGTTGGCAAGTGTGACTGCAGTAGAACCAAAATAAAAGACCAAGAGATGTTTCTTTTTTCCAAGATGGCAGATTAGAAGCTTTCACCATGACTCAGCCTGAAAATAGCAAGTTAGCGCGCAAAGAGCCATGCTGTGAGCCTTATTTCAAGAAGAAAAACGGGAATCCATCAGAACCATGAAAAACACCGAGGGAGGAGAATGTGGCAGTCGGCCCCCACGCTCTGTATCAGCATCTGGCTGATAAAAGTGAGTGAAGCTCCAGTATGTGAGAAAGGGAGAAAGCATCCCTGTCTTCCTCACCTTCCCACTGGGGATCTGAGCAACCCAAGCCAAGAGAGAGCACTTTGCTTCTCCTGAGCCCTGGAGTTAACTTAGCGAAAAGGCTTGAAGATGCAGTGAGGGAAAGACACTGGGAAATGCTGCAGACATTCTCCTACACCCAGGGCTGAGAGCAGGACACCATTTTTAATCTGGGTACATACAAGGGCAGCCATTCTTTAGTGACCCAGCAGTGTGGCCACACAGGTGTTTCAGGCCCAGGCCAGAGACTGGAGTGCCTGCTCTAGGGCCAGGTACGGGCCTTCACAGGCAGAACTCTGGAAAGTCCCCTCATCAATAGGCACTGGAATTGTCTTCTTCCCTATCACAGGCCTGGGGAAGGAGGAGAGCTGCTACAGGTGGAGTTTTTCCTGGGCAGTGAAACTTACAGCCAAGGCCAGCCTGGCAACCAGGATTCGATCTGCATGTGCCATTTCTGGCTGCCGCTAATATCAAGGTGCAGCAGGGCCCTCTCTGCTCCATGTCCAGGGAGGCATGCAGGCATCTGGAACTCCTGGTTGCCTGGACCAGCAGCCTGAACTGTCCCACCCTGCTGGACATAGATCTTGGTGTAGGAGGGCCTTCTTGGCTCCACACCCAAGCAGATCTCCAGGCATTTGGAGTGCCAATTCACCTGGTTCAAGAGCCTGCACTACCACAGTGCTTAGACATAGATTGGTGCAGCAGGGTCCTTTCTGCTCCACGCACAGGCAGATTTCCTGGCATTGAGAGCACCCATTCACCTTATTCAGCAGCCTGAGCCACCCCACTCTTCCTGTGCAGAGATCCTGGTGTAGGAGGACCCTCTCTGCTACATGCCCAGGAAGATCTCCAGGTAGTCACAGAAACTGCCAGCTTGATCCAGAAGCCTGAGCTGCCCCACTCCTCCTGTGTAGGGATCCTGGTGCAGGGGGCCCTCGCTGCTCCATGCCCAGGCAGATCTCTAGGTGTTTGGAGCATCATTCACCTGGATCCGCAGTCTGACCCACCCCATTCTTTCTGTGCAGAGATTCTGGTACAAGGACATACTCTCTACTTCACACCCAAGAAGCTCACCAGGCATTCAGAGCACCCATTCATCAGCCTGAGCCATCTCAGCAGCCCGAGCCATCTCACCTTTCCTGAACATAGATTGTGGTGCAGCAAGACCCTCTCTGTTCCATGCAAAGCGAGATTTCCAGGAATTCGGGGCACTTGCTTCCTTGGTACAGCAGCCTGAGTTCACTCCACCCCTCCTATGCAGAAATGTTAGTGGAGGGGTGCTTGGTCTGCTCCATGCCCAGGCAGATCTCCAAAAGTCTGTAGCATCCACTCTTCTGGGTTATGAGTTTAGGCCACACCCCTATCCCCATGCAGAGAACTTGGAGCTAAGGAGGTTTCCCAACTCCACACCTAGCCACACCTTTGTGTGCCTAGTGACTACTCACTGTATTCTCCACTGGCACTGGTGCTTGTGCTTACCATCAGGGACCTGCTCAGTCTTATGCCACCATTCCCACCTCCCAGGGACTGAGCAGGGAACTCAGACAACTGTAAATTCTACAAATCATTAAATTGTCTGAAGCAACAGAGAGCTTCTGTCATTAAACAAAGATCAAGTACTTACCCTGCCATCTTGGCCTCAGACAGTTCTTACCTATAAGTGCTATCTGTGGATTGGTAGGATAAACTGCACAGTTTAGTATAAAACCTGTTGAAAAAAGTAATAGGGTAGTAGATGCCAAAAACAAAAGATCCTACCCAGCATTCTCTACAGTCACATCCCCTAAGTAGGGGTGAAAGAGAAATTGATATAAAATAATAATAAATAATAATAATAAAATTATAAGAAAAGAAAGAAAAGATCCTACCCACACAAAAATAATTACAAAAATTAGAAGTGTCAGCAGCTCCAGAAGAGAAGAAGCCAGCGCAAGAATTCTAGAACCATGAAAAATCTGAATCTAGTGACACCACTAAAGGATTTCACTAGTTGTCCACCAGTGGTCCTTAACCAAAATGGAAACTCCGAAATGACAGATAAATAATTCAAAGCATGGATTACAAGGAAGCTTATTGAGATCCAAGACAGGGTTGAAAATCCACACAAAGAAACTTCTGTAGCAATACAGAAAATGAAGGAAGAGATAAACATCTTTAAAAGAAATAAATCTAAGCTTCTGAAATTGAAAAACTCACTGAAGGAATTTCAAAATATAATTTCGAGCTTTATCAATAGATTGTACCAAGCAGAAGAAAGAATTTAAGAGCTAGAAAAACTGTCTTTTCAACTAACCCTTTCTGACAAACATTTTTCTTAAAAAATTGAAAAAAATGAGCAAATACTTTAAAGAAATATTAGATTATGTAAAGCAACCAGGCTTATGGATTATTGTCATTCCTGAGAGAGAAGAAAAAGAAAACAATCTGGAATATATATTTGAGGAAATAATTCGAGAAAAATTTTCTAGTCATGCTTGACAGGTAGACATCCAGATATAAGAAATCCAGGGAACACCTGCAAGATATTATACAAAACAAACATCACCAAGTGATATAGTCACCAGATTGTGCAAGGTCAATGCTAAGAAAAAAATCTTAAGGCCAGAAGAGAAAAATGGGAAGATAACATACAAAGGGAACCCCATCAGGCTAAGTGCAGACTTCACAAAAAAAAAAAAACCTTATTCGCCAGAAGAAACTGGGGACCTATTTTCAGCCTTCTTAAAGAAAAGTAATTCTAGCCAAGAATTTCATGTCCCACCTAACTAAACTTCATAAGGGAAGGGAAAATAAAATATTTTCCCAACAAGCAAGCATTGTTACTACTAGACCAGCCTTAGAAGAGCTTCTAAAGGGAGTTCTCAACATGGAAACAAATGAATGATACCTGCTATCACAAGAACACACTTAAGGACGTAAACCACAAACTCTATAAAGCAAAAACACCGTAGAAACTACAAAGCAAACAGATAACAACTTCATGATAGCATCAAAACCTCACATGTCATTATTAAACTTGAGTGTAAATGGTCTAAATGTCCCATGTAAAAGGCACAAAGTGGCAAGATAAATTAAAAAACAAGAACCATCTATCTGCTGTCTTAAAGAGACCCATCTCACACGTAATGACATCCATAGGCTCAAACTAAAGGGATAGAGAAAGCTCTACCAGATAAATGGAAACAAATAAAACAGCAAGGATTACTATTCTTATATTAGAAAAAGAAAAAAAAAACAGACTTTAAACTAACAACAGTAAAAAAGGACAAAGAAGGGCATTACATAACAATATAGGGTTGAATTCAACAAGAAGACTTAACTAACCTAAACATATACACGCCCAAAGTTGGAGTAACCAGATTCATCAAACAAGCACTACTATAACCACAAAAGATTTACGCAACTACACAATAACAGTGGTCTATTTCAACACCCCACTCACAGCATTAGACAAATCATCAAGGCAGAAGACTAACAAAGAAATTCTGTACTTGACAACCAACTGGACTTAATAGACATGATAGAATACTCTACCCATGAAGCACAGAATATGCATTTATCTCATCTGCACACAGAACAACATCAACAACACGCTCAGATATAAAGCAACTCTGAATAAATTTTAAAAAATTCAAAATTATACCAACAATACTCTTGGACAGCAATGGAACCAAAATGGGAATTAACATCAAGAAGATCCCTCAAAACCACATATGTACTTGTAAATTAAGCAACTTGCTCCTGAATGACTTTGTGTTGAACAATAAAATCAAGGCGGAAATCAAAAAATGCTTCAAATAAATGAAAACAGAGACACACATACCAAAGTCTCTGGAATGCAGCAAAAGCAGTGTTAAGCAGAAAGTTTATAGTGCTAAATGCCTACTAAAAAAGTTAGAAAGATCTCAAATGAATGATCTAACATTACATCTAGAGTAACTACAAAAATAAGAACAAACTAACTCCAAAGCTAGGAGAAGAAAAGAAATAAGTAAATTTAGAACAGAAATTAAAACAACAACAACAACAACAACAACAAAACTAAGACCAAAATTCCATTTGAAGTATCAATGAAACCAAAAGGTGTTTAAAAGGAAGAAAAAATTAATAGACTGCTAGATTAACAAAGAAAAAAGATTCAATTAAGTACAATCAGAAACAATAAAGGTGATATTACAACCAATTCCACAGAAATACTAAGTAGTCTCAGAGACTATTATCAACATCTCTACATGCAGAGAGTAGAAAACTGAGAGGAAATGGAAAAATTTCTGAAAACACACAATTTCCCAAAATTTAATCAGGAAGAAATTGAAACACTGAACAGACCAATATAAAGTTCTTAAATTAAATAAGTCATTTTAAAAACTACCAAGCAAAAAAAGCCTGGAAAAGATGGATTCACAGCCAAATCCTATCAGATAAACAAAGAAGAGCCAGTACCATGAAATAGTTTCTGCTGACACTATTTCAAAAACATCAAGGATGAGGCACTCTTACCTAATTTATTATATGAAGCAAGTATTGCCTTGACACCAAAACTTGGCAAAGACACAACAACCAAAAAGAAAATTACCAGCCAATATCTTTGATGAATATAGATGCAGAAACCCTCAATAAGATTCAACAGAATTCAACAGCACATAAAAAGTTAACTCATCATAATCAAGTACGCTTTATTCCTGGGATGCAAGGTTGGTTCATCGTATAAAAATCAATAAATGTGATTCACCACACAAACAGAATTAAAAACAAAAAATCATTTGATCATCTCAGTAGACACAGAAAAAAATTTCATTAAAATCCTATATCCCTTCATAATAAAAATATTCAATAGACTGGGTATACATCAAAGGAACATACATCAAAATAATAAGAGCCATCTATAGCAAGCCCACAGCCAACATCATACTGAACAGGCAAAAACTGGAAACATTCACTTTGAGAACTGGAACAAGGCAAGGATGCCGACTGTCACTACTCCTATTTGACATAGTATTGGAAATGCTAGCTACAGCAATCAGGCAGCAGAAAAAAATGAAGGGCATCCAAACAGCAAAAGAAGTCAAATTATCTCTCTTCCCAGACAATAAGATTCTTTACTTAGAAATCTCTAAAGACTCCACCAAAATGCTCCGGAAACTGATAAATATCTCCAGCAAAGTTTCAGGATACTAAATCAATGTACAAAAATTAGTAGTATTTCTATACACCAATAACATTCAAGCTGAAAGCCAAATCAAGAATGCAATCACACTTACAATTGCAGCTAATAAATAAATAAAATAAAATACCTAGGAATGCAGCTAATCAAGGAGGTAAAAGATATCTACAAAGAGAACTACAAAGAACTACTAAAAGAAATCATGGATGACACAAATGGAAAAGCATTTCATGCTTATGAATGAGAAGAACCAGTATCATTAAAACAGCCATACTGCCCAAAGCAATCTATAGATTCAGTACTATTCCTATCAAACTACCAATGTCATTTTTCACAGAACTGGAAGAAAATTTTATTCTAAAATTCATAAGCAATCCAAAATAATCCAAATAGCCAAGGCAAGCCTAAGCAAAAAGTAGAAAGCCACAGGCATCAAATTACTTGACTTCAAACTATATACCAGAGGTGCCCAATCTTTTGGCTTCCCTGGGCCACATTGGAAGAGTTGTCTTGGGCTACACATAAAATACACTAACACTAACAATAGTTGAGGAGCTTAAAAAAAAATAAAATTTTAAAAATCTCATATTTTAACAAAGTTAATGAATTTGTGTTGAGCTACATTTCAGGCCATCCTAGGCCGCATGCAGCCTGCAGGCCACAGGTTGGACAAGCTTGAACTACACTATGAGGCACAGTAAACAAAAGACCATTGTACTAGTACAAAAATAGACACACAGACAAATGGAACAGAATATAGAAGCCAGAAATAAAGCCATACATCTACATCCATCTAATCTTTGACCAAGTCAACAAAAACAAGCAAAAGAGAAATGACACCCTATTCACTAAATGGTGCTGGCATAACTGACTAGCCATATGCAGAAGGATAAAATGGCATACCTATTTTTCACCATACACAAAAATTAACTCCAGATGGATTAAAGATTTACATGTAGGACCACTAACTATAAGAATCCTAGACGGAAACTTAGGAAACACCATTCTAGACATCAGCCTTGGGAAATAATTTATGACTAAGTCCTGAAAAGCAACTGCAACAAAAACAAAATTGACAAGTGGGACCTAATTAAACTAAATAACTTCTGCATAGCAAAGGAAACCATCAACAGAGTAAACAGACAACCCAAAGAATGGGAGAAAATATTCACAAACTGCATCTAATATAGGTCTAATATCCAGAATCTATAAGGAACTTAATTGAACAAGCAAAACACAAATAACCCCATTTAAAAATAGGCAAAAGACATGAACAGGCACTCCTCAAAAGAAGACATACAAGTGGCCAAAAAACAAAGAAAAAATTACTCCTCATCACTAGTCGTCAGAGAAATTCTAATCAAAACCATAATGAGATGCTATCTCACACCAGTCAGAATGACAATTATTAAAAAGTCAAAAAACAGTAGATGGTGGTGAGGCTGTGGAAAAAAAGGACACACTTGTACACTATTGGTGGGAATATACATTAGTTCAACCCGTGTGGAAAGCAGTTTGGAGATTTCTCAAAGACTTGAAACTACCATTCAACCCAATGATCTCATTCAGTATACATCCAAAAGAAAGCAGGTTGTTCTACCAAAAAGACATGGGTACTAACATGTCCATTGCAGTACTATTCATGATAGCAAAGTCATGAAATCCACCTACATGACCATCCACCTACATGAATTGGACAAAGAAAATGTGGTACATATACACAATAGAATACCATGCTTCCATTAAGAAACAATGAAATCATGTCCTTTACAGCAACATGAATGCAGCTGGAGGCCATTATCCTAAGCAAATTTATGCAGAAACAGAAGACCAAATACTGCATGTTCTCAATTATAAAGGGAACTAAACATTGGGTACTTGTGGACATAAACACGGCAACAGTAGACACTGGGGACTACTAGATGGGTCAGGGAAGGCGGGAGGCTAGTGTTGAAAAACTGTTGGGTACTATGATCAGGACCTGGGTGTACCCTAAACCTCAGCGTCAAGCAATATACTCAGGTAACAGACCTGCACATTTGCCTCCTGAATCTAAAATAAAATTTGAAATAGAAAAAATAAAGTGACACAAGAGCCAGCTGAAAGAGCTCTCAATGGTCAAAGCTGGAATGATTTGAACAACAAAATAAACTACTTTTGGGTTATAGCTGAAATAATAAAATAAATATTCATGATTTCACCTTCATATGAATAAATGATGGAATAAATAAATAAATGGGGGAGAAAAGATGACTCTCTCCTGCAGAAAAATTCCAAATCATTTCTGTAGCCACTCCCTCAAGGAGACGGATCTTCCATCCTTAAGTGTGGGCTGTGTATAGTGACTTCCTTCCAAAGAGGACAGTGTGCAAAGGAAGTAAAAGAGAAACTTTATGATAGAGAAACCTGACAAACACACCTCAGCCAGGTGACCAAGGTCAACATCAACAGTGATAAGTCCTGCTGATAGTGTGTGGCCTCGATAAAAAGTGATAAGAATGGCCCTTCACCTCTGTGGTCTTCCTCCCAAGAACCCAAAGTAACTCCAGTTATTAATGAGAAAAATGTTAGACAAATCCCAACTGAGGAACATTCTTTAAAAAATATCTGACCAGTGCACGTCAAAAATGTCAAAGTCATCAGACACAAGGTAAGTCTGAGAAACAGTCACAGCCACAGGGAGCCTAAGTGGATGTGGCATTTAAATGTAATGTGGTGTCCTGAGTGAGATCCTGGAACAGATAAAGGGCATTAGGTAAAAACTGAGGAAATATGAATACAGTATGGACTTTTAATAATTTTTAAAAAGAGCAAGAATATAAGAAATTTTTACTGCAAAATCAGAATGGTCTCCTACCACAGGCCTATGTTATGCTTTTTCCATTTAACATCATACTTTAGGCATTCCTTTTGCTAATGAAATGTTTCTGAATGGTTTCAATATATTTCTTTCTATCCATATCTCATACTTGATTAGTCACTTTTTCACTGTTGAATGTCTAGATTGTTTCTAATTTTTTAATATTGCTTTTGTTACAGTGAATGCTTTATATAGAAAATTTTGTTTGCATTATAATTATTTACATTATAACGTTTCCAAAAGGCAGAGTAAATGGATTACAGCATAGAAACTCCTCCAAAGTTTGGATATGTATTACCAAGTTGTTTTCTTAAAAAAAAAAAAAAAAGAAAGAAAGAAAGAAAAGAAAACTCCTGTGCTCATTTATGTTTCTAGAAGTAACATGACAATCTCACTGTGCCCTCACCAACAATGAATATTATTAGACCCTTAGAAACATGTGTTCTCAAAATAGAGAACTCACAAATAAGACGGCACATCTACAACCATTTGATCTTCAACAAACCAACAAAAACAAGCAATAGGGAAAAGATTCCCTATTTAATAGATGGTGCTGGGACAACTGGCTAGCCATATTCAGAAAAATGAAACTGGACTATTTCTTTATACTGTATACAAAAATTAACTCAAAATAGATTAAAGACTTAAATGTAAAACCTAAAACTACAAAAAACCTAGAAGAAAACCTAGGCAATTCCATTTAGGACATAGGCATGGACAGAGATTTCATACCAAAAAAAAAAAAAAATTGCAACAAAAGCAAAAATTGACAGATGGGATCTAATTAAATTGAAGAGCTTCTGCAGAATAAAAGAGCTATCATCAGAGTGAATGGACAACCTATAAAATGGGAGAAAAATTTTGCAACCTTTCAAGCTGACAAACGCCTAATATCCACAGTCTACAAGGAGCTTAAACAAATTTACAAGAAAAAAACAATCCCATAAAAAAGTGGGCAAAGGACATGAGCAGACAGTTCTCAAAATAAGATATTCATGCAGCCAACAAACATATGAAAAAAACTCAGCATCACTGATCATTAGGGAAATGCAAATCAAAACCACAATGAGATACCATCTCATGCCAGTCAGAATGGTGATTATTAAAAAGTTAAGAAACAAGAGATGCTGGCAAGGTTGTGAAGGAAAAGGAGCTTTTACACTGTTGGTAGGAGTGTAAATTAGTTCAGTCATTGTGGAAGACAGTGTACTGATTCCTCAAAGATCTAGAACCAGAAATAAAATTTGACTCAGCAATCCCATTACTGCGTATATATCCAAAGGAATATTAATCATTCCATTATAAATATATATGCACATATATATTCATTGCAGCACTATTCACAATAACAAAGACATGGAATCAACCCAAATGCCCATCAGTGATAGACTGGATAAAGAAAATGTAGTACATATACTCCATGGAATACTATGCAACCATAAAAAGGAATGAGATTATGTCCTTTGCAGGGACATGGATGGAGCTGGAAGCCTCTATCTTCAGCAAACTAACACAGGAACCGAAAACAAAACAGCACATGTTCTCACTCATAAGTGGGAGCTGAGCGATGACAACACATGGACACATTGTGGGGAATAACACACACTGGGGCCTGTCAGAGGAGGGGCAAGTGGGGAAGGAGAGCATCAGGAAGACCAGCTAATGTAGGCTGGGCTTAATATCTAGGTGATGGGTTGATAGGTGCAGCAAACCACCAGGGCACGTGTTTACCTATGTAACAAACCTGCACATCCTGCACATGTACCCTGGAATTTAAAATAAAAGTTGATGAAAAAATGCAAATATAAAGCCAGAGGCCAAGATATCCTAGTGTGTGTGTGTGTGTGTGTGTGTGTGTGTGTGTGTTCTAACATGATTTATGTAAAGACCTAGACCAAGGTTTTAGTAAGGTTAATGTCTTTGATTAGTGTTCAACACCTGTAAGGGCTACACTCTATCACCAGAATGGAAGAGGTAAACAGGATGCCTTCCCTACAGAACACCAGCATCACTTCACTGACTGTCCCATTGCTTCCTGGAAGTTATAATTTTCCACTGGATGCAGAACTTGTGTGTCTGTGTGTTTCTGTCTGTCATAAACTACACTTATGTCATATGTTTCTATGTGGGAAAAGGTAGAGACAGAAAAAGTATTCTGACCATCACATTATGTATATTCATGCTATAAAGGTACAGTTGTTGAATTTTATGAATTATTAGATTACCTGAGGCAGATAAAGGTGGGGAGATAAGGACAAAATATCTTTCCATCTTCTTCCTAGAAGGTAGTGCTGCTATTTTATGGAAAGGAAAATGAATGAGTGGGCCATCATTTGCATAATGCAATCTTTGAAAAGGTTACTTTTAATTTTCTATGCTATGAATTTCAATATTTTGGATCTTCACAAGAACTCTAGTGGGAAACTTGAGATATTGCATATTGGCTGTCGATCAGCAGTACATTCAGCTACAAGTAAGAAGCCTCAGCTATAATGGCTTAAATAAAAACAGCTTTATTTTTCTCTTATAACAAGAAATCTACACGTAAGCAGTTGCTGACACTTGTTCAGCTGCTAAATAATATAAAGCAGAGTTTGGCAAACTGTATGCCATTTAACCAATGCCATTCATTTTAGGAAATAAAGTTTTACTGGAACATAGACACATCTATTTATTTAAGTATTGTGTATTGATACTTTCACAAAAATACAACAGAATTGGTTATTTCTGGCAGAAATGGCATAGCACACAAAACATATTTATCTGTGTCTTCACAAAAAAAATTGTCATTTGCTGATACAAGGTATGAAATCTCTATGATCTCCTGACCTATCCTCCAAGGTTGCAAGATGGTCGCTATGGCCATCTCATGTTACTAGGGAGAAAAAAGCAGGGGAAAATAGTTATAACTAGCTGTATTTGGCCTCAATTTTCAAGAAAAGCCAAAGCCTTCCCAAAAGACGACCTCTATACTCATGTCATATTAGCCAAAACTGTGTCCCGTAGTACTCCTAGCTGTAGAAGAGGCCTCTAAAGTGAGCATCTATATTTCTAACCAATAATAAAGAAGTTGGGAATTCCTGTTGCCTTAGTCCATAGTCAATACTTACAATAGCCTGTTAATAATTTTAAACAACAAAATTGTAGGTTATTTCCGTTTGGTTTCTGCTCACTTGTTCTTCCTTCTCTAAGTAATTATATGGACAACACTATTAGCAAACAAAAAATACCTAAAATATTTTAAGTGTCAGGGATGATTACTACTGTTTTTCTTTTATTTTCTGGATCGTTAATAACTCATGTAGATGTATGTTTCTTTCTAAGTACGGTTAAAATCCTTGGCCATTTACATATAAGCAAATAAGACTAAAAAGTGGAAAGAAGAAGGCAGACCCACTAAGGACCCAAGGACCTCAGGAACTACACATCAGTGAGTTTTCTCAGTTTTTATTTTCCTTACCTTATATATCAGAAACTAAGTGTGAGAGAAACAGGCACCTAGAAATACCAACAGGCATAGACCAAAAAAAAAAAAAAGAGTGTAAGGAAAGCTGACTCTATTCAAAGGACCAGAAAAGACGAAGCTTAGCTTATATAATAGAGAACTTTATAACAGTATAACTGTTATATTCAGCTAAATATCACAGAAAAAACTGTAGTCACACACTATCCCTCCAGCAAAGACCACATGAAGAACCTAGACTCCCATTTCATAGATAGGAACTGAATGAAACTGAGATGCAAAATTCCATGCAAAAAGATCAGTGAAATTAAGACTTGATTTCTCAAACAAGAATGGTAGACTAATAGCTAGATTAACAAAGAAAGAAAAAGAGAAGTTTCAAATAAGTACAATCAGAAATGAGAAAGATGACATTTCAACTGAACTCACAGAAATTGAAAAGATCTTCAGAGATTACTATAAACAACTCTAAGCAAAATACTAGAAAATACAGAGGACATGGATAAATTCCTGGAAACAGCCTCCCAAGATTGCATAAAGAAGAGACTGAAACGCTGAATAGGCCTATATTGAGATCTGAAGTTGAATCAGAAATAAAATCCCTACAACCAAAACAAAGCCCTGGACCAGATGGATTCACAGCCAAATTGTACCATGTATTAGTCCACGTTCATGCTGCTGATTAAGACATACCCGAAACTGGGAAGAAAAAAAGGTCTAATTGATGTTACAGTTCCACGTGGCTGGGGAGGCCTCAAAATCATGGCAGGAGGTGAAAGGCACTTCTTACATGGCAGCAGAAAGAGAAAAATGAGGAGGAAGCAAAAGCAGAAACCTCTGATAAACCCTTCAGATCTCATGAGACTTACTCACTACCATGAGAATAGCATGGGAAAGACTGGCCCCCTGATTTAGTTACCTCTCCCTGGGTCCCTCCCACAACACATGGGAATTCTGGGTGATACAATTCAAGTTGAGATTTAGGTGGGGACACAGCCAAACCATATCATATCGTATGTATAAAGAACTAGTAAAAATCCTACTTAAACTATTTCAAAATATTGAGGAGAAGGGACTCCTCCCTAACTGATTCTATGAAGCCGGTCTCAGCCTGATACCAAAATCTGGCAGAGGCATGATGAACATAGGAAACTTTAGGCCAATATCCCTGATGAATATAGATGCAAAGATTCTTAAAGAATAGTACTAGCAAACTGAGCCCAGCAGCACATCCAAAAGTTAATTCAACATGATAAATTAGGCTTCATTCCTGGGATACAAGTTTGGTTTGACATATGCAAATCAGTAATTGTGATTCACCACACAAAATGAATTAAAAGCAAAAACCATATGATCATCTCAATAGATGCAGAAAAAGCTTTTGAGAAAATTCAACATCTTTTTATGATAAAAATCCTCAACAGAGTAGGAAGGCATCAAAAGAATATATCTTAAAATAATAAGAGCCATCTATGACCAACCCACAGTCAACATCATACTGAATGGGCAAAAGTTGGAAGAATTTCCCTTGAGAACTGGAACAAGACAAGGATCCCACTCTCACCACTCCTATTCAACACATTTCTGGAAGTGCTTGCCAAAGCAATCAAGTAAGAGAAAAAAAAAAGGTATCCAAATAGGAAAATAAGAAGTCAAACTCTCTCTTCGCAGACAATAGGATTCTATACTTAAGAAATTCTAAAGACTCAGCAAAAAGCGATTGGAACTGATAAACTATTTCGGCAAGGTTTCAGGATACAAAATCAATGTACAAAAATCACTAGCATTTCTATACATCCATAATGTCCAAGCATAGAGTCAAATCAAGAACACATTTACAATAGCCATGAAGAAAATAAAATACCTAGGAATACAACTAACCAAGGATGTGAAAGATCTGTACAAGGAGAACTACAAAACACTGCTGAAAAAAATTTAAAATGACACAAATAACAGGATAACATTCCATGCTCATGGACTGGAAGAATTGATATTGCTAAAATGGCCATACTGCTCAAAGCAATGTGTAGAAGCAATGCTATTCCTATGAAACTACCAATATCATTCTTCAAAGAATTAGAAAAACACTATTCTAAATTTCTTATGGAATCAAACAAGAACCTGAATAGCCAAAGCAATCCTAAGCAAAAAGAATAAAGCTGAAGGCCTCACACCACTCACCTCCAAATTCTACTATAAGGCTACAGCAACCAAAACAGCATGTTATTAGTGCTGATTTTTGACAAAACTGCAAAACATTTCAGTGGAAGAAGGATATTCTTTTCCACAGCTGAGAGTGATGCAATTGGATATCCATAGCCAAAAAATAAACAAATATCAATCTAAACCACATACCTTATATAAAAAGTAACCCCAATGGATCATAGATCTAAATATTAAACATAAAATTATAAAACTTTTAGAAGAAAAAATGTAGGAGAAAATCTTCAGGATCTAGAAAATGTTTTTGAGCTTTACACCAAAAACATGATCCATAAAGAAGCAGCATTGGTAAATTCAACATCATCAAAATTAAAATATTCTGCTCTGTAAAAGACTCTGCTGAAAGAATTAAATGACAAGCTACAAACTGTGAGAAAACATTTACAAACCCTGTATTTGACAAAGGACTCATATCTAGAATATTAAATGATTATAAAACTCAACTGTAAAAACCAAACAAACAATGCAATTAGAAAATGAGCAGAAGATATAAAGAGAAATTTCCTGGAAAAGGGTCTATGGATGGCAAATAAGCACAGGAAAAAATATTCAACATCACTAACCATCAGAGAAATGCAAATGAAACCACAATGAGATATAACGACACGCCTATCAGAAAAGCTAAAATAAAAATCATGACAGTACAAAATTCTGGCAAGGATCCTGACAAATTGAATCTCTCCTACATTGTTTACAGGAATGTAAAATGGAAAAGTTAGGAAGTTTCTTTTTAAAACTAAGCATACACTTACCACATAACACCACAATCTCATTTTGGGCATTTATCCCAGAGAAATAAAAACTTATATCCACATAAAACCTGTACATGATTGTTCATAGCAGCTTTATTTGCAATAGCCAAACGAGGGAAGTACAGCGTTGTGCAATGGGTGAGTGGTTAAACTGTGGTCCATCTATACCATGGGATAAAAAGAATGATCCATACTAAACAATAACAAAAATGAAAAGAATTATTGATACATGCAACCACTTGGATGGTTTTGAAGTGCATTAGACTGAGGGGGAGGGGGAAAGCCAGTCTCCAAGGGTCCCATACTCTATGATTTCATTTGAATAACATTCCCAAAATGATAAAATTGTAAATATAGAGGACAGATTAGGGGTTGCAGGACTTAGAGATAATTAGGAGAAAGGGGTAATGTAAGGAAGAAGGAGTGAGTTTAAAAGGGAATAGAATGGAGATATTTGTATTGATGGAATAGTTCTCAATTTTGATTGCAGTGGTCAGAAATCTGCACCTGTGATAAAAGACATAGAACTATGACTACACAATGATGAAAATTTCCTACTTTTGATATTGTTCTGTAGTTATGTAAAATGTAACCACCAAAGGAAACTGGGTAAAGGGTACAGGGAACCCCTCAGTACTAGCCTTACAACTTCTTTTGCTGTAATTATTTCAAAATAAAAACTTTTAAAAAAATAATGTAAGTCTCAATTGTTCCACGCCTTTTGCTATTTAATTAAACACCATACACTTCATGCTAAAAATTCTATGTCTGGATAAATAAAGCCCATAAGTAGAGTTTTCTGATTTTTTTCCTGAATTAGAAAATGAGGACTTTAGAACAGGTCTTCAAGTGAAATCTAAGGAAAATCTTTCACTTTCACGGTCACAATGTTGATATAGTTAAAATGAAGGTTTTGATAATTAGAAATATAAAATGTTTAAAGGTAAGCCACTTAAACAAATAACTATGTGAATGTAGACCATATTAACTTACATAATGATGAGCCTGGAAATGTATGCTTAGCATGGACATATTATATGCAATTAAACATCAGTGAAATGCATATGGATATTTTTGCGTGCCTACTTTACTTGTTCATAAATTCTTTATAACATTTCATTAAATTAAATTAAACCGCATAATAATTACCACTTACTATTTAATTCAACCTGCCAATAGGTAATTTTAAATGGTCAGTATAGGTAGGTAGAAACTGCTGGCCTACTAGCACATGAATGCTAATTTGTGTAATCTTTTTAAATGGAAAGATTCCCAGAGGAGCCACAACAAGGATGCATAGGCTAATTTGGTCAACAAACCATACCTTGGACATCTAGAGACTAAATGATTTCTTAGTACCTTCCCACCCTAAAATGCTGGGAGAAAGACAGAGCAACATCAGGTGACATTTTTGTCCCAGAAGACAATAGAGAATAGCTTAATTACTGAGTAGAAATCTTCATAGTTGGATACAATTCTACTTGTCAGAGACTCTAAATTAGATTTTTTAATACTGCTGTCTGCAGTTACCTACAGATATAACTAATGCAAAATTAAAAATAGTATAGATTCAAAGAGCAGATTAAATTCAAGCATTTATTTCCACCATCTACCCCAAATCCAATTTTAATACAAGAAGGATGTGTAGAAGAGAATAAATGTGTAACAACACTGGAAATGAGAGTGAGCCTTTAGCAAACATGATATTTTGATGACTATCTGGACAATAAGCAAATGCAATAACATTGACAAAACAGAGCAAAGAGAACCTGAAAAATATACAGACAAAAGCTGATGTGGAAGAGGGAGCCTCTGCTTTGGTGATGTTTTCAAATATTTTCATGTTTTCTTTGGTTTTATTGTTACAGTTAACTTTTTAACTTTTGCAGAATTTGTTTATGTGTAGAGATACATTTACTCTTTTCACAATTGCACAGGCAATTTGTCAGAGTCATTTATTGCATAGCATAGTCTATCTGACTTACATGGGTTCTTCCCAAAAGCAAACCTGGGACAGAGGTCATATATTTTCTTAAGAATGTGTTCTCAGGTGGCAGGAGTGAGTGACAGGCATCAAAGAAGGACTGAAAGCCAACTCAAGCATTATCTAGCATGCCACCACTTCAGGTGACTAGTTACCCAGTGAGGGACATTCTGTGATACCTTATGATATGTGGCTCAGAACCATTCATCTGAGACACAAAAGAGAGCGGTATTAATCCATTCGTTCCCATACCTCTTCATGTGACATGTATCAGGGTCAAGTGGACATGTGGGATTATCAGAGAAGCCCCAGGGCAGGAAGCAAGAGATACTCAAATCACACTTGTGATGAGGAGCTAAAAGCAAGGAGGTCAGAACCTGTGCAGAACTGTGTACCAGAGCAAGGCTGCAATCAGAGGTCAGGAGAAGAGGACGTGAGCTAAGACCCTAGTGGTGTCACATATACATTACTTTGACTCCTGATTTGAAGTACTCACTTAACCATACAATAAATTTCCATATACGTATTAAGTTTCTTCCCAGAGTCTTTAGTATGTTTCACTGATCAATTTTATTAGTTCTATGCCATCAAACCCAGTTTTTTAAATTACAGTAGCTTTATAATGTAAGTTGATATCTGATAGAAACATATCTTTCATAATTGTATTTTTTCAAATATGTAATGGCTATTTTCTTAGCTTATATTATAGACACACTTAAGAATCACTTTATTAGAAAGCAAAATTATGTTAAGAGTTGGAATTGTATTGCTTTGAACTCAAAGATTCATTTGAGAAGATTTGAGAACATGAGCCAATTCCTGCAACAAATGTCTTTATATATCTATATCCTACTGGTTCTGTGTTCCTGGAGACTCCTATACAAGCAGTATGAAATTAAAAGACACTAATTTAAAGCTTACATATATATATTGTTGAAACTCAACAATGGCCATACGAATTGCTTAGAACTTAATCCAACAAGATCCCCCTCCCCACCCAAGGAGGAGTGTTTTATCACTGAGATTGCTAAAAAATTTCAGCAAATGGTGATAATAAGAAGACTGACTTTTAGTCTGTTTGGTTATTCTTTTATATTATCTACAAGTTAGCATCTCTTTGTTGCCTACATTGGGGACTGGTTCCTCTTTTTTCCCACTCTTGCTATGTCACTCGGTCACTGATACAAATTTAGGAGTTGACAAACTATAGACACTATTTAAATTCAGAGGAGTGACAGAGATTTTTCAAGGGGAAGCTTTATTAGTGATAACTAAAGGAACCCAGGATAGAATCCTGAGGATCTTTAAGTATAGTAGCAATGTAGAGGAAAGAAGAGATAAGTAGAAAGAAAAATGCAAAAGGAGTATGACAAATAGAAATACAATCTATAGGATGATCGCAGGGAAATGAAAGT
Organism: Mandrillus leucophaeus; assembly: GCF_000951045.1. Taxonomy (NCBI): domain Eukaryota; kingdom Metazoa; phylum Chordata; class Mammalia; order Primates; family Cercopithecidae; genus Mandrillus; species Mandrillus leucophaeus. Next base: position 1,615,282 of record NW_012107709.1, on the reverse strand, counting down.
GTTTTAGAACTAACAATTTTGTGAGTGATTTGCACAGCAGGGCTAGGTCTTTCATGTAACTTCAGGGCACTTAATCTGTGTGTGCTTGCTTAGTGTAATGTGTTTGTGAATTAAGGAAAAAGACTGAGTGGTTTTGAATGCCACTGTGTTTTGATGAATCAAAGAAATAAAACACTGTTAATTGATCTTACAAATACCTTATGTATAAACAGTTGTAATTATCAGTTCTCCAAGCTGAGCTTTTTCTTCTTACGTATTTTGATGCTGTTTAGAATTTAGCCTCATAAAGCTCTATTGGACTGAAACCAGGTTGTGAATGTTGATAATGAGTCTCTTTGAAAACACATGAACAATTACCAAGACTAACTTTGCTATACTTCTGACCCAGACATTAAGCTGAGGCTGACTTTGAGAGATCTGGGATGGCTTTCAGAAGCTTTATGTGTTTATCCACCTTTCCCCAAGGATCTTCACTCAGAGAGAATAGCTGCATCAAATTCCAGAAAACAAACTTCTAAACCACAAAACCACTAGGCAATGGATGAGTTGGGCCAACACACTATTTGAAAGAGAATTATAAATTCAGGCAGCATTGCTTTGGCACTATTCTATTCAAATTTGAAGCATGTTTTACGGTTATAATTAAGAGCACAATATGTGACCAAAGATCACATGTTCAATTTTTAGCAAATGTTGGCTCCTGCAACCTGGATCCATAAGGTTATATATTAAAGCAATGATGACACAGCAAATACAATGTTGCACTTTTTTTAGAGTGTAGACGGCTTGAGGAGTGAACTCTAAAGTTTACCTGGTTCCTTTTCTGTTTCTGCTAAAAATTTGTTAGACCCTTGTAGTAATTTTCATTTAAAGAAAATGACTCAATTCTTCCCTGTCTATGTACCCATGACCTTCCCCATAAACATTGTAGGAGCCTGGTACTCTAACTCTGAGTTTAGCTATGTGACTTGATTTGGCCAACAGAATTTTAGCAAATGCAACATAAGCCAAGTGTTGAAAAGTACTTACATGACTTGGCTTTTCGACTCCTCTAAGATTTCCATGAGAACGTTCCTTGGCCAGTCTGCTGGATAATGAGAGAGACACATGGGACAGAGCCAAGTCACTACAGTCATTCCAGCTGAGACTATCTCTATTTGCCAGCAGTCAGTCAACCTTGACACTCATGAGCTACTCCAGCCAGAACAAGAGTAACTGCCTAGATGAGCCACAGCTTACTCCAGAGAAGTTCGCCAACTCAGGCCAGATCATCTAAACATCTCAGACCCATCAGGCAAATAAACATTTGTTGTGTGTTTCCCTGAAGTTTGTGGTTGAGTGTGACATGGCATTATTGTGGCATGAGATAACTGATACAGCTTTCTCATCTTTTCAACAGATTTCCAAGAGTCTTACGACTGTCTACAAGGTTAGTAGGAAGTAATAAAGATGTTGATATCCAGAAGAATCTAAAGACTCTTAAGTCAGAAAACTGACTTTGAATGCTAAATCTGCTACTTACTGGTTTTATGACACATGGAAAATTATTTAAATTCTCTGCACTAGCCAAATGGGTAATTGTGAAGATTAAAATATATGTCATGTCAAACTTGCCGTGTGACCTTGGGCAAGTTACTTAATCACACTAATCTCAGTTTGTGTTAGTAAAATGAGGTTTACAATGGTGGTTACCCCTCTAGAGTAATTGTGATGATTAAAAAAGAAAATGAATACAAAGCATTTCACAGAAAGCTTTGTCAGTTAGAAAGTGAAATGTTAAAATTATTATTACATGTTAGAAAATTTTATTTGCACTATTAGTTACACTTCTAGTTTTGACAACAAAAGTGGGCATTATGGCTAAAACATCTCTCTGGTAAAATGTACTCATTACTAAAGCAGGCCTTCCAGATCCTGGGTGAATGAATCTGTGTCCTGTGCTTTCTTCTTTTAACACAAAGGAGTTATTTTATGACAAATTAGCTAATTTTCACCTTAGAAGGTGAAAAGGGAGTGAATTTTAAAATTCATGGAGGTTTATTTAAATGGAAATAGTGAAGAAAGGAGACAGGTAAAATATCACTGTTAGCTAGAGGGGCCATGAAAATACCAAGCAGGAAGTTCCAATGGGTGGTCAGAACACTGTGGATAAGACTCAGGATAGAAAAAAAGTCCTGAGCATTAGGATGCTAAAGGGTGATGAGGTATGGAATTAAATAATCCCGGTGAGTTTTCCCAAAGGAAGTTTTAAAATTGATATTTCTGAAAGTATGACTTTCTTTTATCCTGCATAAAATACATGAAGTTGTGTAATGCAGAAGGCTCCAAAGTATCACATCCCTAGGTGAGCATCCCATGAGAAAGTAGATTGTTACTACAACTGACACAGGCTTTGTCCTCCAGAAAGTCTACTTGGTAGCAATTTTGGTTATTACAAAGATGAGTGTCCTAAATCACCTGTAACAGAGAAGGAAGAATAAGGAAATGTATAGGGTTCAGTGGAGGCAGTACAAGATAGGAAACCTTTCTAGAATAAAGGTGGAGGCCTAATGCGTAATTCAATAGCTCTAGGAGCTGAAGGCAAAACAGAATATAATGGTCAGTTAGCAATCAAATGATGGTGGCTAGCAGAGCTCTGATGGAGCATTAGAAACGTTTTCTCTATTTTTCTAGTCTGGAAATAATAAATCTCAGTATCTCAGGATTCTTCCATAAGTGTACAGCAATATAAGGAACAATGCCATTTGGAAAAAATAAATATTCAAGAGAACATCTTTTATACATCTGAAAGCGAGTCTGCGATACTTGAAGCCCTCCAGTAAATAGTGCCCCAGGAACCAGGACCTTCAAGATAAAAAATAGAAAAGAGACTATTGCTCTGGAGAACAGAGGGTGATGCCGAGTTAATATGCACACAAACAGGAACCTTCCAGAAGTAAAGACAAGGAGAATAACTAGGCTAATGAGGAAAATTCTGTGAACAAGAGAAGAACAAATTATAAGAAAAGTATCACAGCAAGACAGATGATTTTTTAAAATATAGTCACCATTTTTCACAAGTTCCATTTAGTTTGTGAATTAAAAAGAACCTTAGTCTGTTGCTGCTGATCTGTGAGTTGGTGTGTCAGAATGATGCTATTCTCCCACCCCCAGATAGGGACATACCATCATCACCTAATCACATCGCTAAGAATGGATTTTCTGTATCTGCCTGTAGAGTCCCTCACTGAATGCGTCTAACTTTTCCTTAAATTTGATAGAGGGAGTAGTTTAATCAGAGAATCTAGAAACAAACAGTAAAGGGTCCTGAATCCTAAGCCTAGGGCTGCCAGTAGCCTGAACTGGGACATTTAACTTTTCCTTAGTGAAGGCAAAGAAGTTCAATTAAAGAGATGTTATTTGTTAGCAGGCTTCTGACCCAAAACATTGCTCTATAAAAATGTTGCAAAGCAAGAATCAAACACAGCAAAGAAAGTGACATGAATAGAGCATAGAAGTTTCTCTTTATAAAGATATGGGCACCCCAGAAGTTACTCCTTACCTTCAACAACAAGGTGGCCCCAAAATTTTGATATGGGTCTTGATATTTAGGTGCCATAGAGCTAAATAAATACTGTCAGGCCGGGCGCAGTGGCTCACCCTGTAATCCCAGCACTTTGGGAGGCCAAGGCGGGTGGATCACCTGAGGTCAGGAGTTCGAGATCATCCTGACCAACATGGCAAAACCCTGTCTCTACTAAAAACCCAAAAATTAGCCAGGCATGGTGGCGCACGCCTGTAATCCCAGGTACTGAGGAGGCTGAGGCAGGAGAATTGCTTGAACCCGGGAGGTGTAGGTTGCAGTGAGTGGAGATTGTGCCATTGCACTCCAGCCTGGGCAGCAAGAGTGAACTCTGTCTCAAAAAAATAAACAATTAAAAATACTGTCAAATTTCCTTTATTCTAGAAGGACTATAATATGTAAACTCTCATTTTTTCTAGATCACATGCAAACATACTTTAACATGAAACTTTTTAATTAATTAATTCAACCAACAATAGAGTTTTAAGCATCTGCTATAAACCAGGTCTTACTGTAGGTCCTAGGGATACAGCAGTGAAATCAACCAAACACACAAAAAAGAAAATCTCAATTCTCTTTGAACTTGCATTGTAATGGGGGAACTAAGAATATATAAATATATACATAAATTTATTTTGTGTGTGTGTGTATGTACATATATTAGAAGTAGTAAGTGCTTTGGAGAAAAATAGAGAAGGATAGGAAGCCAAGTGTTGGAAGAAGTTTCCAGTTTTCTCAGGGTGAGTGTCATTGAGAGATGATTTTTGAGGAAAGATCTACAAGAGGTGAGAGAATTGGCCCTTTCTAGGCAGAAGGAACAGCAAGGGGCTGTGAAGACCACAAGGCAGGCACATTACTGCTTATTACAAGAATAGCAAGGCAGCTGGTATGGCTGGAGTGGACTGGGTGAGAGGAAGAGAGGTGGAAGACGAGTCAGGAAGCAAATGGGAAGCATGTTGGATTGAGGTTTTATCAGGCATGATAACATCTTTGGCTTTTAACTTCAATACATTAGGAAGGCATTCCGGGGTTTGACAAGGGGAACAACACAGTATGACTTCAAAAGTATCTTCTGGCTGCTTGGTGAGTATAGACTGGGGGTGGCGGTGGCAAAGTGGTAATTAGAAAGTTACTACAATAACAGGTGAGATATGAGAGCAGAGTGGGCCAAGAGAGAGGCAGTGGCAATAGGGGTAAGGGATAACTTTCTGGATATATTTTGAAGGTAGAATTGTAAGTATTTGCAGACAGATTTGATCTGGGATGTGTCAACAAAAGAACACTCCAAGATGACTACAACACTATTGGCATGGAAAACTAGAAAGATGGCATTGCCATTAACTAAAATAGGAATCAAATAGGCAAGAACATGCTTGTTTGGTTGAGGCAAGAGGAGTGTGTAGATCAAGTGTTTGGTTTTGAAGAAGTTACCATTAGCATTCTTATCATATATTCAAAGTAAAAATCCAAGTAAGTGAGCAGATACAATGCCTATAAAGCCTGAAGTTTTGAGAAACATCAGGCTGCAACACTAAATAGAGAAATCATAAGTTCAGCATCAATTAGTGTGTATAGGCATAAGATTGATGACATCCACATCCACAAAGCAATGAATGAATGCAGGAAAGAAAAGAAGTCTGTGTACTGAGCCTTGGTCATTCCAATGGTAAGAGACTGGGAAGTGAAAAGTTACCCATCAGGGAAACTAAGGAGTGGTCAGTGAGGCCAAAGGAAAATGAGAGGAGTGTGGTGTCTTGGAAGCCAAGTGAAGAATGTATTTCAAGAAGAAAGCAATTAAGGGGATCAACTGAAAAATGCCCACCAAATTTAGCAATAGCAAGGCGTAGAATGTTGATAGGACGCTATTTTCTTAACCAAGTAAGAAATGCTATTGGTTAAAGAGGAAAGGGAGAAGGTGTTTGGGATTTGAGGAGACAAAAAGTGTGCAGTTGTCACCTAGGAAGAAGAAAGAAGGAAGAGAGACTGGGTGAGGGACGTATGGTGTGTTTCTGATTCCACAAGTCCACCTCTGTTAGCGATCAAGAATTTTAAGTGGAATTAGTCAGCCAAGGTGTATCTTTCTCTACAGACACAATGAGCAGTGGCAGGTAAGCACAGAGTAAGCAGAGAGTGGGATCTAACCAGGATTGAGGTAAAGCTTCACTGGTCAGCGTTATGAGGAAATGAGAGAAGGCCAAAGGAACCAAATATACGTGCAAGAAACTGATAATGACTGATCATGACATTTAAACTGGGAAGAGAGAAATGAGGACATGAAGAAGGTGAAGGTAAGTGGGAATCAATGTATTTCAAGTTCCAATGATAGAAGAAAAATTGTTAAAGTGCAAGCACTAGTGGAAGTGAGCTGGAAAAAGAGGGGATTGTTGTGTGAGTGTGGGATACTTAAAATCAAAATTATAGAGGACTCAAAGTTACTGCCAATGGCAAGATCTAGGGGGTGCTCATGAGTGGGAGAGGCTGAAGGAGGTTGTTGGACAAGATCATAGCGGAAAAGGAAGCCAAAATATTGAGAGCCCAGGATACTGGAAAGATAATCTACATAGGTATAAGATGGAAGATGCCGAGGACAGTGTTGGAGAGAGTCAACTCAGCAAGTACATCAAGGTCTTGAAATTTACGTATTTTTATTTTATTTTTTGGCATGCCTGAGAATTTTTTAAATGGTGTATGGGAATAGATCATCAAGGAGTACATAGTGTACTTTATTTGAATTGATTTATGGAAGAAGCTTTGAGTTAGTTTTGCATTCCTCATATTACTAAGCATTTGAATCTCTCTAGTGCTTCTCTGTGTGTGCTCTGGGCAGCATGTTTTATTTTATTGACCAAAATCTCATTTACAGTTCGATTAATGCAGTAGAGAAAACACAGTACATGCCAAGCCCTTCCATTCTTTATGATCTGCACTGTGATTCTGGCAAGCCAAAACCAATTAATTCAAAAGAAAGAGCAAAGACGAGATGAGATTTAGTTCATTCTTACTAAGAACTAGTAATTTCTTCTGCTCAAACATCTGTGGAAATATTGATACCAAAGCAGCTGTATCATACAGTTGATGATCTTTTGACATTTTACTCTCTATTACCTTTTTTGAGATTAGTGAAAAATGCCAATCACAACATTTAAATTCAGACCTACACATAAACACATGGGGAGAGCACAGTTTTATCAGGGACATGTCGTATTTTGTTCCCATAACTGAACAAAATGCTCTACTCTCTGTCCAGTTGTTATTATTTCCTTCCACAGTCAGCTGGGGAGCCATCCTGTTGCTAACAGGTAGATACACCTAAATCAATCATACTCCTAAAGTCAAGTACTAAAAATGTGTATGCAGAATAGGGTGGTTGATATTATCCTGCAATGTAGTATCCTCTGAGGATTGATTGACTTTTTATTCTTACTTCCTTCACTGGAGATTATAATCTACTATCCACAATGTGCTATCCATTTTGGTACAAAATTTCTTGTCAAGAGACTATTTAAAAATTGATATTGTAGAATGACTGATCTGCTATTTCTCTGCTAACAGCCATCTAAAATAAAAGGTTTCTTTGATTCTCTTCTATATAAAGGAAAAAGATACGATTTGGTATAAACAATAGTAACCTTTTATTAATGCATATCTGCTTAAAACAATACCAACATAAGCTGTGGATAAATAAATATGCCAAGGTGATATGTCCTTACACTTTAAAAGATGGTCTGGCATTCTAGAATATCTTACTTGCAGCAGTTTCTTTGTAATATAGAAAGTATCACATAATTTTTTAATGACTTAAAAATAAATGGTAGTGCATCACATTCAGAGTAAAGTTGTAGGCTCTTTCTTTATTTCTTTTTTGTCAGAAACATGAGTTATCAAACATTCAGATAAACTTGTTGATAGAAGCCCATAAAATGCTTAAAAGGAATTGAGGTGGTCAAGAATACAAAAAAAGCAAAAAACAAAAAACACAACAGTATTGAGTTTTATTATATAATCCGTAACAGTGAAAATTTGAACAAATATTAGAGGAAAATAAATTTTATTGAACAGACAAGAGGGACTGGTAATAGTAGATAATATTTAAAGATGATAGAAGGAAGTAAACTGAAATATTAACTTAAAAATAGGGACAGTGTTTTTGCTTTTCTTTTTTCTTTTCTTTTTTTCTTTTTTTTTTTTTTTTTGAGATGGAATCTTGCTCTGTCACCCAGGCTGGAGTGCAGCCACATGATCTTGGCTCATTGCAACCTCTGCCTCCTGGATTCAGGGGATTCTCCTGCCTCAGCCTCCCAAGTAGCTGGGACTACAGGTGCGTGCCACCACGCCCAGCTAATTTAGTAGAGATGATTTCAACATGTTGGCCAGGCTGGTCTTGAACTCCTGACCTTAGGTGACCCACCCGCCTTGGCCTTCCAAAGTGTTGGGATTACAGGCGTGAGCCACCACACCTGGCCGTGTTTTTGCTTTTCTCCCCTGTACTTAGCATTGATTTACTTACATCTTGTGCTATCTGACAATTTTAATCAGCCTATGACCTAATTCTTAATTAGATAGAAAACTTCAGTTTTAGATATTTCTTTCTGTTCTGCCATTGTTATCCTCTCTTAAAGTACAAAACAACAGAAGGGGCATCCTAAATTCTTAGTAGTCTCAGTCATCACGGTTTCCTAACCATCTTTTTACTTTCCCTAATTCAGAGCTTCATCACACTCTGCACTAGTGGATGTTTAATTCATGCAAGTTTGGCGAGGGTTATCTCATCTACAATTTGAATAATACATTCTCCTACAATTCAGATTTGAATTACTACTACCAATAATAATATTAAATTCAACATCTGGTGTATGGAGCCGAAAGGCTCAAACAAGGAACACATGAAAAACAAAAGTGTAAAGTAAAAGATCTTTACTGTTTCCTGAAATCTGTGCCAGGTCTAACGCTGGGTCAAATGCAGCTGCCAACCTCTCCTGCTTTTGAAGTTCTGCAGCACTTTATCTCTTCTCTCTTTTGGTGACAAACACTGTTCCATCTCACAACTCCCATAATGGGAGTAAAGTAAAAATGAAGAATCTTCATCGCCCTCCAAAACTCACTGTTTCCTTTGAGCTCTATAGAAAGAGCTCCGTGTGGAGCCCAGTTCTGTATAGGACCCTGTTAGTTAAAATCATAGTCAATCAAAAATACTGGCCATAGCTTTTCAAGCTTGCTATTGCATCCCACCATGACCTGTGAATTAGGTGAGGCTAGCAAGTGGCCACAAAATGCAAGAGGAAAAACATATTTTATCCTTGCACCAAAACCAATACTGACGTTCATTGTCTCTCAAAATGCTGCTTCTCTCCAAATAAGAGGCTGTTCTAGTTCCAAAAATGTATATATTCTGAGGAAGTCATTACATTTCTGATGTGGAGCATGGACTCCCTGATTTCGCTCCATGCTAAGAATTGCTGAAAATAAAATGAAACCCCAACCCCAAATCAAGGACCCTCTACACAGAGATGAAGAAGTATTTAAAATGGGTAGTCATGTGATGACTTCTTATTCAGATATGGAACCTCTAAATGTTAGTTGAGCATATTGGTCCCCAGAATAAAGACCAGATAGATCAGCCTTCACTGTGTGCATCTAAGTTCTGGCCAATGTAACATATACAGAAGTGGTGGCAAAACTTTCAGAAAGTGTCCTGCTGGCTGGTATACAGATGATATGACTAGAGCTACAATAGCATCTTGGACCACAAAATGCAAGTCAAACATTGAAAATGATGGAGAAATTAGATAGAAGAAATTCAGTTTTTGATGATAATGAAGGCTGTGAACCTCTTATTCAGACTATTACAAGAGAAAATTAAATTGTATGTTATTTCAGCCCCTCTCATATTATTTTTTTCTGTTATATTCTTTTTTCCCATCACATGAAGATGAAACTAATCATAATTAATACATCAGAGAAGGCTAATGGTCTCAATTTATTAGAATTATTCAAAAACAATTATAAACTCCCTTTCACAGGTGTTCCTGTGAGATGATTTTAATATTACATGCATTTCAAGAAGCATACTAGCATTGGACAACGTAATTAATTCAAGTCATTTGCTCCCTCACCCATCCTCTGAACTCTATATTACTTTTAAGCTTTTAAGGTAACATTGTAATTATTACAAATGTTCACAGAATACCTGGTTCTCCATCCAGATACCTGATAGAGTTTCCCTTCTATGTTCTATGACCATTTGGAGTCAGGTGGCTGCCTAGTGTTTAGTGTGGCCAATGAAATGTGAACAGAAGTGACATATGTCACTCATGCGAGAAAGTTGTGAGAACCAATGTGAGATTCCAGAGGTCTCCTTTCTCCCAGGGGTGATTATAGACAGGCATCTCTGTCTCTCACTCCCTGAATGACTGTTACAAATACCCCTGCCTTCCCACAACAAACATGATGTGGAACAAGAAATAGCTGTTATTAAAACATTGATTGGGAGATAGGGTTTTTTTTCTGAAGTAAAACTTCGCTACCCTGACCGATATAGATAGCTCTCTGAGCAGTTATCACTACCCAAATCATCCCGCGCATGACTTTATATCATGAGATAGAATATTTAACAACTTCCTAACATTTCAACCAACTGAAATATCAAAGTTCTTCCTTGCCCAAAGGCGTTTCTCTCTCCACTGGACTCTCTGATGTATCCCATAAATATTATTAGGTCTCTTGCATCTTTCTCTCAATTTGTACCTTTCCAAGGTAGTACTTCAGTTATCCCTTTCATTCTGTTCCAAAAATCTATAAAAATAAATCTATACCACCTCCATCTCTTTATATCATTCATCATTTCCATTCACAATCACTCCTAAATCCTCTGCATTTTCTGTCCCCACTACTCAATTGAAAACGCTGTCTGTAGGATACAAATGACTTCATAGTCACCCAAATTAATGACTTAATCCTCCTGAACCATTTTGCCCCTCGGGCCCCTGATGACATTTCTCCGTAGCTTTAATGATGATACTCTGTCCTGGCGATCTCTCCTCCCTCTCTAACCATTTGTCTCCATCTTATTTCTTGGTGGCTTTTCTAACCTCAGCCACCACCAAGATTCTCCAATCAATCTCTTTTTCATTTGCTTTCTGTACATTTTTTTCTCTACATGAGCTTGTCAACCCCATAGTTTGTGAGCTAATGTCTCAAAATCTGAACCTAACGTCCCCAAAATTCACTCAGCAGAGAGCTCTTATTTCTGTTATCTCAACCCAGTATGCCAGAATCCTCAGTTATTATTGACTCCTCTTTCTCTCTAACCTACAACCAATCAGTTTCTTCAGTCCATTTCTTTCTCTGTATTATCATTGCCAACTCCTATCTTAAGATTTGTATCCTCCTTGTCCCTAACCCACAACCAATCATTTTCTTCAGTCCATTTCTTTCTCTTTCTGTCATTGCCAACTCCTATCTTAAGATTTGTATCATATCTTACTTGCTTTATGAAATAGCTTCTTCATTAAGCTCCTGCCAATCCCCCACTCAGGAGATCATATAAATTATCTCTTTCAACTCTTGACTTCATCACATTGTCACTACAAAATTAAGTATAAATTATCATTCCATTAAAAATTCCTCTAAGAATTACAAACCACTGCTCAACGAAATAAAAGAGGACACAAACAAATGGAAGAACGTTTCATGCTCATGGATAGGAAGAATCAATATCGTCAAAATGGCCATATCGCCCAAGGTAATTTGTAGATTCAATGCCATCCCCATCAAGCTACCAATGACTTTCTTCACATAATTGGAAAAAACTAAAGTTCATATGGAACCAAAAAAGAGCCTGCATTGCCAAGACAATCCTAAACAAAAAGAACAAAGCTGGAGGCATCAGACTACCTGACTTCAAACTGTACTACAAGGCTACAGTAACCAAAACAGCATGGTACTGGTACCAAAACAGAGATGTGGACCAATGGAACAGAATAGAGCCCTCAGAAATAATACCACACATCTACAACCATCTGATCTTTGACAAACCTAGCAAAAACAATAAATGGGGAAAGGATTCCCTATTTAATAAATGGTGCTGAGAAAACTGGCTAGCCATAAGTAGAAAGCTGAAACTGGATACCTTCCTTACACCTTATACAAAAATTAATTTAAGATGGATTAAAGACTTACATGTCAGACCTAAAACCATAGAAACCCTTGAAGAAAACCTAGGCAATATCATTCAGGACATAGGCATGGGCAAGGACTTCATGCCTAAAACACCAAAAGCAACAGCAACAAAAGCCAAAATTGACAACTGGGATCTAATTAAACTAAAGAGCTTCTGCACAGCAAAAGAAACTACCATCAGAGTGAACAGGCAACCTAC